>NC_085029.1:6814699-6927493 GCF_963692335.1 Osmerus eperlanus | reverse complement strand
CTTAAAGGGGTAGTACCCCTCCAAGATTTGCCTTTGATCTTTGTCATGGGTTAAGGAGGACCATCTGAAGTAAGGATTTCAGTGAGCCATTTCAAAGGAAAGACTTACAATTTTGGAAGATCAGTTAAGTTGTCACATTTTCATTCAGATACATTTTAGGTTCGAAATAAGATACACATTAACGACCATACATCTTCCTGGCCTGCGAAGTGAGATGGCAGAATCGAGATTCAGGAAAAAGATCTGAGGTCTGTATTTAATTGTTTTAGAAGGGGTGTCTCAATTAATTCTAAAAACAAAGAAGGTCGAACATTCCATGGAGAGGATGATAGCATTTACAATTAAATGTTTTCTATACAGGTAGAATATAGGTAAATGTGTGCGTCTGTCTGTGTAATGAATGTGTGTGTGTTTGTGAGTGTTCGCGCATGTGTGTAGGAATACGTGCCAGGCTGGGACAGACACAACGTCAATCCTGGGTTCCAGTGGCCAGTAACTCAATCCACGATTGAAGGCTATGAATTAATGAGAAGGAGCCAGTGTGTTTTCAGGGTCAGTTCTGGAGTGCATCATATTCTGCATGAAGCGAAATGACACATACTGCTTGCAAGCTAGAGTCAGCTGTGAGAGGAAGCATGACTCTTTCCTCTTGTTCTTACTCAAAAACAGATAGGTAATGTCTCGTAAATGCCTACAAGATCGTACGTTCATAGGTATGTATTTATACTCATTGTCTTGTTCCCCAGCTGTCCAGTGGTATTTGTTTGCCCGCTGGTTAATAAAACATGATGATAAATTAAAGATGGAGTCGCCTGGCATTATGGTGTAGATGGTCTCGTACTAGTCACCAGTGAACAATACATTCTCTTTGCCTCCAAGCTGTTCTATCTCTCTCTCTCTTTCCTCTTGTGGAAATTCCACAAAAAAACGTTTAACTTAAGACAGGGGCAAAAGAACTGGATGTTCTACTTGTTACTTTAAACACTATGTAGTATATTTCAAAAGGAAAATATAACTTTTACTTACATTATCCGATTTTCTTGGAAATAAGTTTAAGAATGTCAGTGACACTATAAGCACGGAGGTTAAAAGTATTCAAAGTTATGCACAGAAAATGTCAGAGGGAGAAATATTAGAAAGAGGAAGGAGAGAGGGAGTGAGAGAGTGCAGAGAGGAATAGTGGGAGATGTGGAGAGCATGCTAAGTGTGAGAGTCTGGTGGCAGAGAAAGAGAGAGGGTCCTTCTGCTGAAAGAGAGACGGACAGAAGAAGGGTACGATAAATACAGAGAGAGAGTGGAGATGGGGAGATAATGACAGATCCATTGCTGCTCTTTGACTGCGAGAGCCACTCCTCTCTGTCTAGGTAGTTGAATAATGAATCTGGTGGCTGGCAACTATAGACATATAGTAACACTACATTCATTAGTGGGAAATAAAACTAAACATTCACAAACACAGCCCCCCAAAACACTGTATACTATATGTATAATCTATACTTGCATACAATGCCTTTTGTCTTGTCCTTGGGTTAGAACATCTACTAAGGAGAACAGGAGAAATAAGGATTTATATTCACACTGTGTGTAAAGGATATTTCACTTCACAGCAGTTTTTCCATCCCAGTTTTTCTCTTGAAGAAATGTATTTATTCAGAGGAATGATATAACAGCAAACGCCAGGTAGTGATATGCAAATTAAAGCAATCATACAGTATCTACCATCACTACATTCTTGATTGAAAACATACAATGGACCTAGACCTGGAGCTCAACATAGGATTGGATGTCAGACCATCCTCTCCTTTATGCCCCTTCATATACATGACTATCCAGGCCTTTGGGAGAAAAAAAAATGATTTCCATGGCAACCGGTCTATAAAAGGTGGGCAGGTATTTGAGTGTATGTAAAAGGTGAGCCCAGCTCACTGGTTTTCAGTCTCGCACTGACTGTTCAATAGAGAACCCAACAGGGACAAGACATGTGGGATGTGGGAAATAACATGGACCACAAACACACACACACACGCATTCTCAGCATACAGTAAGCAGTACTGAGGCAGTAAAGTACACATTGTTGGAAAATGCATCAGTGTCCTGAATTCCTGCAAACTGTAAGTTGTTCTAATGTTGTGATTTTTAGAATGCTGGTCCTTTTTTCTCAGTTGAAAATAGGTGCCTTTGTATTGTGCTCTATGCAAACAGGTAATGGCGTGCAAGTAATTTTTTTTATTATGAATATATATATTATAGGTACATAAAATACAGTTTGGTAGAATCTCACAATCTTAACCTTGGAATTCAATTGTTTGAAAAGGGGACACAAAAAGATTAACTGGCCTTGTGTATCGAATAACTTGGTGTACAAGCTTAACATCTAGCAACACTTCTTGAATATATGAAGAATGAGAGCAAGTGCAAGATTCAAAGGCATACAGTAAGTACATGTGGAATGTCATTGAAAAGAAGGCTGCTAATCCTTAAGCTTTACATGTGAACACAGCGGGACACTAAGGGGTGAAGCCAAATGCTTCTCAAGCAAAAAAAAAGTTGTAAGGCACATCAATACAGGTTTTCCCTTCACCAACAATGTGCAAATATATGCAAGTTAAGAGTGCTTTGTGTTATATTGATTTATAAGGACTTATAGGGTCCATATTTGAGAATTATACGTTCACTAAACATAAAGACACATTGAAACAAATCACCACGAATAAGCACAAAGCCCCATCTTTCAGAACACACAGAAGACTGACTATAGACATTTTAATGTACCTTTAACAACTCAGCTTCATCAGGTTTCTGTTACTGAGTGGTCGAAGAGACAAACACGTATATTTATTACTGAATTGATGAAATATTCACCATTATTTTGTATTTCTAAATAACAATCTTTTTTTCTCACTGTAGACGCCTTCTGTCAAAGTAATATTTGTACTATTCGGTGTTAAAGACTGCCCTCTAGAGGCCAAATGTTCCACAGTCCACTCAGGTTATTGTGCTAAATCAAATGACTACATCACAATGCAGTAGTATATCAGGACCACAAAGCTAGCTGTTTCAGCAAGTGCAAGCAAAATTGCCTAATTATACAGTCATCACAGGAAATACAACTCATTTATTGTAAGTGTAAAACTAGGAGACATCTTCAAAAAACAATATGGCCATAAAACTGAAAATACATCATAAAATAAGCTACAGCTGGTGGGTAGAAGGGGGTGTACTCTGATCTGCATTTCAACTATGAATAAAAGGAATGACATTCACCTGACAATTTGACCTGAAAATGAATAATTTAATTCTGTTACAGTGATTATTAACAGAATAAAACTGGATCATTTAAACATGATGAAAAAGGATCAGTTTAAAGCACAAAGGGAGGGTTCAGGCTCAGACTTCATTCACCAGAAAACAGGAAATACACAGTTGTCAGACTTAAAACCATCTTGGCTACCACAGTGGTGTTTTTTTTTATGTGTCGTCAGTCTCTAGGCTACATCCATCTAGGCTGCCGCACCATTGGTCAGTCAGAAGTACCTATGGTCCTACACAGTCTCCCTTACTGGCAAAACAGGGTTACCCAAGGACAGCAGCAGGGGTCAGAGAGCTACACAGACACAGGGATGTTTGAGGCAAACAGGGAGACTGCCTTTGTTGATCTGGTGGAACTCAACCAATTGGAGCAGGTCGATGAAGAGCGTTTCTCCGTCGTTCATGGTGTAGTAATTCCTACCTCCCTCATTACACTGTTCGGTGGGGGCGGGGGGGTGACAGGCAGGTTTTACACAATACTGTTCCGTATGATTTGCTAAACATTAAACAGCTTGTAAAGTTCCAGACAACCTCTATGTTAGTCCTCGTACAGTTCAAAAACAGTGATTATCCGTGGATGATTGTAGTAAATTCAATACAATTGAAATACAAACTATGAATACTCAGATTTGAAAAAAAAGATAAGAACTTGCAACCTCTTGATCTGATCAAATGATCACTGATACCAATTCTTCGCAGTAAAGTCTAGACAGGAACTATGAAGCTCCTTAGCTACTCAATTATTTTTATTGGGTTCTCTCAGAAAATACCCTAGAATGTTTTTATGGTGTGATGGTGTATTATGATATAAGTAAAATAAAATAAATGTAAAATTAAAAATGATCCTATATTTATAATACAAATGAATATGAATATGATTTTATTATTTAGCAGTATTTATTGCATCTGAAGACTGGAAGATTGGATTGAAGATCCGTATATGTTTATTGTTTGCACCTTCCGGCCACATTAAATTCCGTGTTTGTGTAACCTACATGGTGAATAAAACCAAATTCTGATTCTGAGATGAGTCAGTACTTAAAATGGTCAGTTGAGAAAGTGATGTATTTTGAGAAACCAAAACCAAGGACAGGAGGGAGACCAAGAAGGAGAGGGATGAAAGTACTCACAGGAATGACGAGGTAGTGTTTGGTCTTCAGCTTGTGACACAGTGAGAGGACGAAACACTGGGTGTGCTGCTGGCTTTCACGGATGAGGAACATCCTACACACAGATGAACACACACGTGTACACACACGCATCCAGAAACGCGCCAAAACCACAAACACACAAAGAAATAGCTGTGAATACTTGCCATTGTTGTCCACACAAATGATTGGGTCTCCAATGTCTACCCAACCAATATTATATTAAGTTGGAAAGGCAGCTAGAAGCAAACAATATACACTTCAAATTGATTAAAAAAAAGAAAAGAAAGGAGCAACAAAAACAAACATAAAGATACACTTAAGAAGTCAGAGGAAGGAGTGTATTGGGGGGGGGGGGGGGAGGATGAGGTAAGGATGCACTCACCCATCCACGTGTCCCTGTTCCTCTATCAGCTTTTCAGCCTCTTTTCTGGATACACCACCATGGAACCAAGGCTGGGTCCTGTGGATGGCTGACATCCACACAGAGAAAGAGAGAGAGAGAGAAAGAGAAAGAGAAAGCGGCTGAAGACCTTACTCGTTAAATGAAGGTCCACAAAGCCACAGATACATAAAAGGTATCTTAGAGTGGGTTGGTCTCCAACTTACAGGAGGGGCGTGATCCCGGGCTGGGGCTGGGAAGGCTGCACCTCAAGGCCTCTCTTCTCTACCACAGAGCAAAGACAAAAGGATCTAACTGAACTGCATTACACAATTAGAATGCACAGTAACACTAATTGTGGCACCCCCAGAGCGACAGAGCCCAAGTCGCCTCACGGCCGCCTGTTCCCTGCTCCCCCACTCCGCTGACTAGCCACATGGATGTGACTCATCAGATAGTCAGCACGGAGCTGACTATCAAAGGAGGGAGCCCGAGAGGAGGAGTCCCCTCCAGCCCGAGTGGAGGAGTCCCCTCCAGCCCGAATGGAGGAGTCTCCTCCAGCCCGAGTGGAGGAGTCTCCTCCAGCCCGAGTGGAGGAGTCTCCTCCAGCCCGAGAGGAGGGGACTCCTCCAGCCCGAGTGGAGGGGACTCCTCCAGCCCGAGAGGAGGGGGCTCAGGTCTCTGGCACCAACCGATGGGTCACTGGGCATAAAAAGTACCATATGGGCTGAAGCCTTACCGCAGGGGAGCCGTGTTCAAGTCCGCATGTTATCCCCTCTCTCCCTACCTTTCCTGTCTACCTCTAACTGTCTCTATCCAATAAGGCAGTAAAATGCCTTATTATTACTAAAAATATGTTTTACATTATTTTATTTATTTGACTGTCTACTTAATTAAGTTGGTGCTTTTTCCAGTCTTTTTGTGTCTCTGACTCATCCTGTTTGCATCTTTACCCCGTGACTCTCAGTGGTTGCCACAAGGTACGTACTTTTACACCCTAACACCCATCTAACCAAATTTAAACCATCTCTCCACCAGAGACAGATGCTGCACTGAAAAACACCACAGAGACCTATCTGGAAATCTCCTAACTGTCTTTTTCTTGTTCCTGAGGCTGTTTACACAACTCTCCTCTCTATCCTCCCTTCAGTTCTATCTTCATTACCCCTTATTGTTTTTCTACAAAAGTAAATTGTCTTGCCTTTTCATCTCATTTCATTTCATTTAATCACCTAAACCGCTCTTTATCTATGTTTATTCCTTTTTCTGACCCCCTTATCTCTACCCCTCCATCCTCACCCTCCAGGCCTGCCCCTCTTCTCTCTCTGCACTCTGGGCCTCTCTGGGGTTCTGGATCACCCGACCTCCAGCCTTCCCCGAAAAGTCCATGGCCACAAGGCTGTCCTCGGACTCACTTTGCTGACCAGCACGTGTATGCACACACACACACACACAGGGAAGATCAATGTTAGCCCACTGATATAATACAATGTAATGCATGTGATGCTCACAAACTTCAGACAATTCAAGCAATGCTTGAATTGAACAGGACTAAACATGAAGCAAACACCACACACACACACAGCAATAAATAAATGTAAATGTGGGCAGCTGTTGACTACACAGGATATTGTCCTGCCGTGTTCTTAGCTGACCTTGGTGTCTGTACACAAGGTCCCCTCTGCACACTGTGGTGTCGACTGGGACAGCTGGAAGTTGTACTGAAGCTGACTCCCATACTGTCAAAGAAGATAGAAATGTAATTATTTAAAAAGGTACAATAGGCACGATTGTTTCCGTTAAAAAGTTTGGACCCTGTAAACATGTTGTGTAAGCCAACAAGGCCCTCTGAGAGTTGTTTAGCAACACTGACAGTTCAGTGTTAGCGGAATGTCAATTTCTAATTTTGGAGCATCCCGCTACTTTCCATCCAATTATGTTCCAGAAATCCTGTTCCAGCCAATTGGCTTTAGCAAGGAGAACGTTCCTCTTTGGCGTATATTGTGAAAACACTGTCAATCAAAGTTGAAGGAAAGCGTGGAAGTTGATGCAATTTCTCATTTTGAGAAATGGCTCAAAATGAGCCGATCATACAGATTATTTTACTTTTATTATTTTAAATAACAGTTGAAGTTGAAGTGAGTTTACTTTACTCCAAAAAGTTACCTATTGCAGCTTAAGTTAGAGTATGGTAACTTCATACACATCTTAAGTTCTAAGGTCTAAATGTCACGTACGAAGCATTGGTGTTGTGACAATATTTTAAACAGTTGGACAAGATCAGTACCTCAAGTGGAGGGATGTTTATGTTAAGTCTCTTCTCACCTTGAACAGTCTGAAGGCTGAGATCCAACAGGTGCGGGTTTGTTCATTCTCTGCACACAGAAGCGTTAGGTTCTGAGCACGAAATCCATCTTTACAAGGCTACAGACATGGATACACACACACACACACAAACACGTCACATAAACTCTTTGGGCCTTTGGGTATTTTATAGAAAATCACTGATTGTTTTCACAGATACATTTTCACTCTGTTGGGGTGAAAGATATAACGCTCCAGTTAAGAACAGAAACAGCTTGACACATAATATTGTGCAAATACTGTTAACACAAACAATGCATGTACAGGGAGCAAATTTCATGTACAGGCAGAAACTATTCTCTGCTAAAATACTTATTTTAACATTTAGAAACATCAGCCAGGGTAATGTAACATGTTAAACTCTTACCTTGACACAGAAAGTGAAGTCAACAGGGGCTCCATAGAGCTTGCGGCTATTGGTGACTGTGTAGACAATCAAGTCCTTCAGCTCATCTAAACACTGAAGGTGGCGCGGTTCCTGCAGAAACACAGACACACATATGCGTGACATCGGAGAGATAAACAACCAAGCACACCAGCAGACAGTACATGGCCTCCAGGACATTCTCCAGCGCTATCCCTTGATGTCTTCATGATTCCATGAAGATTCCCCTTTTGACATTATTGCAACATCATCAAAGGCAGTTGCAACAGCACGGAAACAACCGTTGCCGATCGCCCAAACTTTTGTTTTCTCAATGTCTCAGTGCATTTGACCTTTGACCTGCTGACCTTGGAGGAGCCCTTGATGGAGAAGTAGAGGCCTGAGCGTCTAAGGAAGAAGAAGACCTTCTTCCAGGTCTTGCGGCTGCGCTCCTTCATATGCAGGAAGCCCTGGATCTCTGGACACGCTCCAGACATGTTCTGGGGAAAGGAAAGATGTTAGCAAAAATGTGTACAACAGAGCAGTATGTTCAATCCACAATGTCTGGTAGTTTTAGTCTCTGTGTTATTACTATCCAAGAAGAAAGAGTATACTTATGTCTTTATGTGATGTTCTTACCTTGCTTCTATAATCTTAACTGTAGCATTTTGAGATTTGATTCAAATGTAAAGTGCATTACAAATAAAATCTATTGTTATTATTATTATTATCATTTAATGCTAGCTTTTTTCTTTCGTTATAAGCTCATAAGGCTTTCATTATATTTATATTTTTACCTTTAACTGAAAGAGTACTTGTGTACAGATTTTGTATATTCACATCCTTATTGAAAACGTTAATATACAGTATGTAAGTATGTTTGCATTTTTAAGTATTTTTTTGTTTGTTTGGATTAGTAGTACGACATTTCAAACTCAGACCTAACGCAGACTTATAACGTTTTAAATTACAGCAGGATTGGGAAATGTATTTTTCAAGTTACACTTTTTTTTTTTTACAAATTTAAACAGCTTAAAATAAGAAATATTTAAATACATTGCACTAAGCTAGACAAAATGTTTGAAAAGGGGAATCTTAACGTCTTTCGGTTCATTCTGTCCCTTGCACAGCCTGTCATAGTGATTCACGTCTAGTTGATGCAGAGCTAAATTTGAACAACAGCCTTCACAGTAAGGATTGGAGGCTGAAGATGCCGGCCTCCATTTTTATTGGCTCACCTGAATAAGCTCTGATGATGTCATGCCCTTGGTGACATCAGCGCTGTCAGAGATCATGTTCTTAGGAAAGAACTGCTGTAAGTGGAGCCGGCAGTTAACAAACACATTTGTGAGGCCTAAAATGCTGGCATCCCAGTGATTTTATTCAATTCATTTCAGACAACAGACAACAATGATTTAGTAAACCAGTTTATGTGTGTTAAGGTGTTTCTGGAATAAAACTGTTTCAATACTAGAAATATTGTTAAAGGCTTGTTCGTGACAGTTATGGGTTACAACATGTGGTGGTAAGCCATTATTCAAACCAAAGCAAACGTTTACCTGGATATAACATTTACTAACACTGTAAACGCAGCTCAATCAACAAATTCAAATGCATGTGAACACTGAACAGACAAAGATGCAAAATTTACATTGTGAGTGTGAGTATACTTTATATGTGTTTGTCTGTGGGTGGGTGTCATCAGCCCTGTCAATGACGGCATGAGCAACATGATGAATGTGACAAGAACAAGATCTTAACACTGATGAGGGACTCAACCAGGAAGTGTTATTCAAGAAAGTGCCACTCCCACACTACAGACAAAATCCATGGAATACAGCCACATGCAATTCATTTTTTTCCTCAGACATGATTTCAGTCAAAAGTGTCTAGAGATTACCTGTATTTAGAATATACAGAAAGTAATGAATGTGTTATGTATGGAGTAGAAGGACATTTGGTCTCTTTGTGGGTCACAAATCCAGACGCATCTTGCCAGAACACAGCGAGACATTGCAAACTGACAGTTCCAAGACCAGAAATTGAGAATCAGGGGTTTCCTTACCATAGGTTTCCTGAAGAATTCATATTTGGCATAGTTTTTGCGGAAGACGAGCTTGGTGTCGCCCTCTGGTTGCCACCGAGCCTGCACATCCTGCACCACCTCGTGGTCCTCCAGACATCGCTCTGGGAGTTGCACAAGGGCAAGTAACTCTTTCAAAAATATTTCGGATTGGCCTGAAATCTGTGTCAATCCCTTTCTTACACACCTGACATGATAAGTCTTAGTAACAGAAATGATGATTTGAGCATATTTCATGCTCTTTGCAGTTCAGATCTTACACTGATATAGGGGCACATTCATGAGTATAGGGGCCCATGAGACAAGCATCATCTAAAGTGCCTGTTTGTTAAACTATGCTATACAGCACTAATATACTGATCTTACCCAGACCCAGGGCTTGGTGCAGCTCAATGAGAGCCCAGTTCTTCTGGTCCGAGCAGTGAGCTGTCTGGACTAGTATATCACACACCTCCCTGACTGTAGCCCCCGCGGAGACCCATAGACACCTGCTGTGACTGTCCTCTCCAAACACCTTGACAAGCTGGAAAAAAAAGAGAGATAAGGAAAAAGACACTCAAAGAGCAGGCGTTAAAGAAAGAGATAAGGCGTGAGATAAATATGAGGAAACTATTAACCCCTGAGTGAGTCACACAAGGATGCACTCAAACACAAAAAACATGCCATCCTTATCGACAATTCCCAGTTGTACACAGGTGTAAGGAGAGTACGTGGACAATGGGTAGTTATAGCAAGAGAATAAAGCAGCTTTAAAACCTGGTTCAGCCACAATGCAACTCATCAAAGGCACAACAATGTTGGGGTCTGCCATGAACCAGTCGACAGCTTTCAAACTGTCAAATATCCGCCTTAATTCTCTAAGGTCTGACATTGGAACCTCCCATTAAACTTGTTCACAATCCTAGTTTTGCTCTCCAGGACTATCTCTTTGTGGTATCCTGTCATTCACTGCTTCATACTTTCTCTTTCATAATCCACATCCAAGGTCAATCAGGTTCAACAAAAACAGCATTTTGAAAGCACTAAACATTGCCGATTGACAAATCATGAATTAATTCAGACTTGAATGACATGCTGCTCATAGGTGATTTGATTTGTTTGCCTAGTTAATAATAAATGTATTATTTTATCAATTTGAATGCACCGACAGAAACAACAAAAAAACATTCAAATTCAAGATTTTTTCGATCTCATTTTCCAAGAGCTACCTATCTAACTTAAAGGGAGGTTGAGGAGAAAAAGATAGAGAATGATACCTTATTGTATATTATAAACTCCTCAAAAAAAGTTCTGAAAAACGTTATTTCGGTCGATTTCCTTCCCTTCAGTAACAATACCAATTGGTATTGTATTTTATATAGTTGGAAAGCCTGATTAGTCACCTTTACAACGAGGTAGAACTTGTGAAGATCGTGCATTCGTGGAATGAGCAACACAGCTAACCGTGTGGGTAGCGGCCCCAAAAAAATGCCAAAATCCCCTGCAATATTCTTCTGTTGGTATTCACTCTTGTTTTGAGCTTCAAGTGGGATCAGTTTGGGCATGCTGTACGTGCCAGAGGCTGACTTGCAACAAATCCTGGTTGAGGAATGGGATGCCATCCCACAGTAGTGTGTGACCAGGCTGGTGACCAGCATGAGGAGGAGGTGCCAAGCTGTTGTGGCTGCGTATGGATCTTCCACACGCTACTAAAATGAATCAAGTGTAAAAATGGCCAATATGTGTTGTTTTTTCCTTATTACTGTGGGAGTGCGAAATCATCCAATCCACCAAGCAACTCAAAACGACAGTGAATACCAACAGAAGAATATTGCAGGAGATTTTGGCAATCTTTTTGGGGCCGCTACCCACACGGTTAGCTGTGTTGCTCATTCCACGAATGCACGATCCTTAGAAGTTGTACCTCGTTGTAAAGGTGACTAATCAGGCTTTCCAACGATATAAAATACAATACCAATTGATATTATTGAAGGGGAGGAATAATTGACCAAAATAGCGTTTCCAAACTTTTTTTGAGGAGTTTACTACATTTCAGCCACTTCTCTCCCTTTTCTTTTATTGCTTCTGCCTTACTTTGATTACTCCAGAACAGGTCTGATGGGACCTTCAAGCAGCATGGCGTAAACCCCCCCACCCCCACGCATGTGTCACCAACTGTGTGTCACCAACTGTGTGTCACCAACTGTGTTTATAGCCAACTTTGGGTTATCCTGGGGCCAACAAGGACCGGTTGACACAACTCAACACACACACACTGACGCAGCGTCTGGTTTCTCGGCCAACCCCTCACTCACGCAGACACAAACCTGTACGACCTGAAATCTGTCAATCAACAAGAACAGACTTGTTCCACTACAAGGTGACGGCAAGAACAATTATGGTTATGTATTTGGGAGCCTTGTGGCTCCCTCATTATCTTCCCAATTTGTTCATTCAGAAATGTTTTCTTGCACAAAAAAAACAGCTACTAAGCTTAGCTCTGCTGTTGAAGACCCACAACATATTACCAACCTTACTGAAAAGTATGCAGTATTAAGTATGCTATTCTAGATTACCTCAAGGCACTACAAATGCTTTAGCAATGGTGACAAAGCAGTGCAATGTCAAGGTGTCCCTGTTCATATAGGCCTAAAGAGTAGATAACCCTGTGCTGTGCAGTGGAAGGACATGAGGGGTGCGGTGTGTGCCCCGGAGTGTCTATGGCAGTGTAATAGTATGTCTGACGTTAATTACAGACAAGCAGCGCCCGGGGCATCTGCCAATCACGTTCACCCAGAATGAGCACACAGCACTGAGTCTATCACCCAATATACCCCTAATACTTTATCTTCAATCTCTGCCAGTCAATTTGAAGTGCAGGTTCATTGTGTATACCTTATACTTTTTCAGTGGACGCTTAAGGATTGGTTATAGTGAAACAGTCATTCACACCTCTGCAAATCATAACTTAGATCACACTGTTGTAAATGGTTTGTCAGTTGTATTAAATAGGCTAGCTCTAGATCTGGGAGAAACATCAGCAATTGATGGCATTTCTCAAACATCTGAGGTTGGTGAGCACTGGCTGAATGTTTACAGACAAAAAACGTACATGAGTGTTACTTGATTGAGGTGAGTGTGAACCAATCAGGACAGGGGACTGAGAAGGGCTGCAGAGCTCTGGAAAAGGATTTGGTATGGATGGGACGGAGGACGACAATGGCCTAGACCCTTTTGTTCTGCGAGAAAAAGCAGTGGAAAACAGAAAGACAAGCATTCAAAAACATTGTCTTTTTTAAATACATCCTATCCTCTGACAATATTTTTTAGCAAACATTCAAATACATTATAATGATATTTGAATCAGTGACAAAGTCAGCTTTTTGCCAATATTTGTGATTCTGTGTTTTTTTCTTGACTGTTGATTCCATCATCAGAGTATGAGTCAACAGAGTAGTGTCAATGAGTCCATTCCATACCACAGGCTTGAGTTTATTTAGTAATGCTGATAATGTTTGCATGCATGTCTATCGGGTTGGCTTTAGTGACACATTTGAATATGGAACAAAGAATTAAATATACTTTGAAAAGAAAGTTTTTGTTATCATTATTTTCAATGATGTTTAATATCAACATTTTATTTCCATCTGATTCGGAAACACACAGACCAAGGAAACCATAGAGACCAGCATATTGGATTGTGTCACATTATTTCTCTACTTCAGAACAAGACGTCTAAAAAGTTGTGTAAGTGTTTGTAGGTCTGTGTGTTAGTGGTACCTGCTTTTAGTGATAACGAGGGGCTGGGAACGTTGAACAGGAGGAGGTCTGGGTACCAGGGGAGCCAGAGTAAGGGTAGAACTGCCCAGAAGCTCTTCCTCTCCATGGTCCTGCTTACTCTCTGAGCACTCGAAGACCTCTGTCCATGGCCCTTCAACCTCCATCACATGACCTGAATGGGTTAGAAGCATGCATGCACACAGACACACACCCACTCAGTGAGTGAGGGGGCCCATAATCTAGCCGTATACAAAATTAACATAATTTACCTTAGGCGCAGATTGTTATCAAATCAGATTCATACACAACAAGCAGTATTTCCACAGAACCCACGCAAACTTGCACAGGATTATTTTATCTGTGACTGAGCGTTGAGTGTGCATGTGTATGAGTGCGCGCATGTCCATCTATATGTACACATTTGGTAGACTTTCTGGCAGCTGAATTGGTTTGACTCACTGTTGCTATGCAGAAGCTGAATAGAAAGCATGTAATGGATGAGGAAGAATGCTGGCAAGCTGCAGTTTCGAAAGGGACAAATTGTCTGGATCAGGCCAGGCAGGCAATCCTGGGTAGGGTGAAGTGTAGTAATTACCCATACCTATGTTTTCTACATAGCAAACAGTGGTGGGTGGCAGGGCCTTTTACTGAAAGTGCATACAGCAGCTTCACAAAGGCCTTTTGTATGGCAGCTCTGCCACTGTATTGGGTTAGGCTTGCTGCTCCTTATTTATGAGACAAATTAGTGTGTGGTTTGGCGTGGTGTGTTTCGGTGAGCGTGTCTTCAGCCAAAAGCACAATTGAGGTTCATCAGATCAATATCAGTGCCCTCAAGTGTTACCAGAAGTATGAGAAATGGCGAAAACGTTATATAAACATTTGTCTCATTAGCTCCTAACAAATATTTTCTTGAGATATCAACCTCTAGTCAATATAATTCTTTGTATATGTTTGAGTTTATTTGATTTTTTTTACTTTTAACTCAAGGGTTTTGTAATTCCTTTGGATATTAGTCGTCGTCTTAGCTTCAGGCAAATAATAATGAGGTCATACTGTTCTACAGAAGGTGCACACCCTGCCAATTCTATAGGGTTCAACAGTTCAGCTGAAAAGGAGACCTGACAATAAACACGGTGTATGTTCACTTTGTACCATGAATTAGTTACTGAAACACAAATGAGACATCTGTCATGTGACCCAACAAAATCAGCCACATACGAATAAACACCTTTTAAATCGTTGCTTTTGATAGAAACGTTGTGGGTGACTATAGCCCAACTAACAGCTCAGCTGGTTGTCTTGAAATGATTCACACAACAGGTAACAATAATTGACATTTTATTTAAAAAAATAAAAAATAGCTTTGCCGTAATTCACCTGTGGAGTAGGCAACAATGGCTTCAGTATCGCTCACGCACCTTGCTCTCTCGCTGTGTTGTTGCACGTCGTAAATAGAAAAATATAGAAAGAAAACTTACCCTTCATTCAGGCTGTTTTCAGGCTGTTTAGGAGGCTATCAACTGACAGTCATGTTGAAAGTACGTTGATAAAAGGACGGTAAAAAAAAAATATTACTCTACCTCTAGTAGGAATCCTATATCTGAAAAAAGCCGTGAGGACCCGCTGCTTTCTCAACAGTCAACTCTGTCCCATACCTGACTCCAGAGGGAGGAGCATAGTTGTTCCAGCTGTACAGCAAAAGGTGCGCCTTTCTCACTTACCAGCACGACGTCTTGGGATAGAACTGAACAGGTTCAGTCCTACGAAATAAATTAGCACACCATATGCCTAAACCACTCATGAACAATTTGTATTTATTTAACAAGTTTCCTAATGGAACTGTGAACATGGTTTCAATTAATTTGATCGTCAATTCTTTAACATAGCAGTTTTGTTTTAGCTTAGTTTTGTCTAAGTGTTGGATCTAAAAAATAAAAGGAGAAAAGTCTCAAGTTAACACATTCTTCACACCAGGTGTTCGGATCAAATTATAATGTTTAATGTGTTCAGGAAGCCCCACAGAAACAGTTTTGCAGGTGGAACGTGCAGAATTACAATCATTCTTGACATAAGTGCCAGCATAACACCCATTACCGCACACTGAAAAAGGGTGCTTAGCTCATAACCAGGTAGCCTCCCCCTTCTCCCGAGTCCACCGCAGTCCTTTTAGCACTGAGGATGAGGGGGACTGATACCAATACCTGCAATGATGTGGTAACTCAAGTATGAAGCATGTGTTGTGAAAAGATAGTTGCTTTTGCTATCATACCCTTTAGCTAGGTTTCCTTCATTAGCCTGAAGTCTTACATTAAGAGCCTTCATATTTGGTGCTTTCCTTCTTCCCAACCAGGAAATTAGCAAAGCAGGCTGGGTACAGCCTGCTGAGGTACTGCTGACGACCTTTTGTGAAAAACCTCATGGAACATATTAAGGTAGAAAACCAATCTAGAGCGGCTAGGCCCCTCGGGGTACACTACTTTCATATACAGGATTTGTCATACTGCTCAATTGCATTTGGTTCAGCAGTTAACAAAGACACTAGAACTACACACAAAACAATACGTAACATTTCATTGAGGAATAAAGTTTGAAGCCATTGAATAGTCAGTGAGAATTAAAGCAGCCAGTTTTGACCACCTTTGAAATGCATTGGTGACTTCATTTTACATTGTGGGCGCAACCGTTTTCATTAGTTGAACCTCTGGTATTGTGTTAAATAGGTACAATAAATCAAATCAGTCAATTAAAATGTCAAGTGTACACATTTTGAAAATGACAGTGGAAATCATGTAACATTTATTGATTTTAAATCAAAGCAAATCTGACATCTTAGGGAGTTATCCTATTGTTTGTGCTTCATGGTCTCTTGCAGGGGAAAAGGGTAGTGTTCACTGGAGAACCATTGCTAAGAATTATCTGTAATATAATAATGATATAAAAACAAACAGCATGATTTTCAAATGATGCAAAGAATGATCGAGGATGTACGGGGGGGGGGCTTCTCTGTGGTCTCTTCGATTTGCTTCAACCTGATACAGGTTACAATGCAATTCATTTCAGTTTTCTATTTTCTTTTACAGCTGGGTCAAAACAAAACACATGTTTAAATGAGCATGCTATTATTTAGTCTCTACACTGGTTGTACAAATCATGTAATATATTAAATAGCCACTATGGGGAGGGAGGGAGCTGGCACCCTTGCTCTTTCTTTGCCTAGTGAAAACCATGCTTGCTGGGGGGGTGAGTAGGAGGGTGGTAGTAAGGGGCCGTGCAAGATCGAGAGTTGGGGATAGGCTGGGCAAGGTGGTGAATCGGTGGAAGGGGGGGGGCTTGAAGAGCCAGACCACTGTTACCACAGGAGGTGTGTAAAAGGCACGCCAGGGTTACTCCCAATCCCAGCTAACGAACACAGAGACGCCTTCACACCCACACGCACGCGCACACACACCCGACTGCAAACACACAATAAAACACACAGGAGCAGCACAGGCTAAAACCCCGTGAGGATGGATGAGGAGAGAAAGAAGATTGGGGAGGGGGGTCGTTATGTGAAACAGACCAGAATGGAGAGGGAACTGGAGGGCTAGGGGCTTGAAACCGATGCTGCCATTGTGTCAGACAGAGAAATAATAAAACAAAAAACAAATAGGTGGAATGGATCATTTCTGGTTCTTCAGCTGGTTGGACAGCCAGTCCAGGCCCTCGTACAGGCCGTCCCCGCTGGTGGCGCAGGTGGCCTGGATGTACCAGTTGCGCTGGCGGAGGGAGTGCAGGCCCAGCTTGTCTGTGATCTCTGCAGCGTTCATGGCATTAGGAAGGTCCTGAAGAAAATAAAAAATAAATCTGTCAAATATGCAGTAGTGCAGACTAAATTAATTGAGCTCTGTATCTAAATCTTTTCAAATTGAGTAACACGCAAGGAACAGGAAAAAAGCAAGGTAAGTGAGTATCACAGAAACACTACACACATACAGTTCGAATGGGGTCCCCATTATCCCAGAGGATGATATAATCAAGGGATATGAAACAGACAGCGCTACAACTCACCTGTTTGTTTGCGAAAACGAGCAGCACAGCGTCTCTCAACTCGTCCTCGGCGAGCATTCTTGCCAGCTCCTCCCTTGCTTCGTTCACTCGCTCCCTGTCGTTGCTGTCCACCACAAAGATGAGTCCTGGGGAGGAGAACCGCGGTCACATGGTTGGAAAGCGTCAAACATTGACTGAACTTATTTTTATGAAGTTCATGAAAATACACTCCTATCAGGGGGGCTGAGGAAACAGGGCGAGTTGGAATTCCGTAAAAGGGGAAACCTGTTTTATAATTATTACCTGCGGGGAGTTTAGTGTCTCACCTTGAGTGTTCTGGAAGTAGTGGCGCCACAGTGGCCTGATCTTGTCCTGACCGCCGACGTCCCACACTGTGAAGCTGATGTTCTTATATTCTACCGTTTCAACATTAAAACCTATGATGAAAAGATAAAGAGTTAGTTACCCACAGAACTTCTATTAGCCTATGCAATAGATTGATTTAATTCAATCCACTCCTATTGTCACCAATATTTTTGCTGATGTGTCTCATGCAAAAGTTCTGAAAACAACAAACCAGGGAATTTTCACGTGGCAGGGAAGGTCATCAGTCAAGGTTACTACCGTTTTTTTTTTACAGTTAATAAACTAGGCCAGGTCTGCATTGCAATACTCATAAGACAATGAGTGGTGGTGCAGTAAAAGCTCTATAGTTAAGATGCAAGACTGAATGATCCTCACCAATTGTGGGAATGGTGGTGACTATCTCTCCTAGTTTGAGTTTGTACAGGATGGTTGTTTTCCCAGCAGCATCAAGTCCCACCATGAGAATTCTCATCTCCTTCTTGCCAAATAGGCCCTTGAACAGGCTTGCAAACATATTCCCCATGGTGGTAAATCTGTAAATGAAGAAAGATACATTCTAGTGAAGGCAACTAAACAAGTATTTGAATAACATCGTATGCTGATTGTGGGACAAAGTGAAAATAACAAACGTCACTGATATGAATGTAATCGTGAATTACGTTTTTCAACAGCTAACTACAACCACTACTATTGGGTCATTTCTTGATTCTGTTAGTGATATCGACCTGTCCTGTCTAAATACCCTACAAGCAACTTTAAAAAAGAAAAAAATAAGCCAACTGAACTGTTCATTACATCTTGCGGTTATAAAGCAGTAGGATCTAGGCTATGTGCATCCTTAACGTTACCTTGGTTTCGAACCCTTCTCCATATTGTTATATAGTACAGCTAGCAAGCTAACTCATTCTAAAAGTTAAATCGGCCCACAAAACAAGCTGCAATGACAACTCTAACAGTAAGTGGTTAAATACGTGCGTTTTAATCGTAGACATGTTTTTAGACCATATGTTCATAAGTCTTCGCTTGCTATATTCCTTCTGCAGCGCAATAACAGTATGGTGCATTTAGCCAACATGCATATCCGGCAGAGCCAGTGCAACCTCGCTGGCTAGCCATCACTCTGTTTGTAGCATAGTGTATGCGGAGCAGCCGACAGGGATTCTTATCTATGCGAGCTAAGCTGCCTTCAACAATCTAGCTATACAAACAACGGAAATACGAGCTTTGCTATCTAAACTAGCACTAACCAGCAGGTGATTCACCGGCTAAATTAGGCCTATCTAGTTCACAGGCAAGATTGACTTCGCACTAGACGCGCGTTAAATTAGGACACCGTAATTCAAATGTGATATTCTAGAATAGCTTGCTACTCGTTTTAATTGTTTTGAACGATTAACAATCCGTGGCTGACGAGTAATGGAGTAGGGCGTATGCTGGTAGCATAACCAAAAAGCTAGCTAGATTAGCTAGCTAGTCCGTCTCGGACGCAGTAGCTAGTGCTGCTAGCTAGCTCAGCCATCATCTCTGACAACTTGTCTTAACTAGATATCATTGGGTTTGTCACCAAGAAGATTGCATAGTCAATTAGACGATGCCAACAAGCCGTGGGTATTTAACTATGTATTTACACTCAGTTAGCTAGTAATGCACGTACTGTAGCTGGGGTTACCGGCCCCTAACGTTCCGATTGCTAGCTAGGCTAAATCTAGCAGCTGATGATAATGGCTAATGCCGCGTCAGATGTAGCCAGAGGAAATGTGACGTCATTTCAAAAACGTATAACGGGGAAACGAGTCGTGTGGGATCAATTGTGGCTAGGTCAGATACGAAATATGTACCTTACAATTACAAAACGGTATTTCAACGCATATTTACCTTAGAAAGACGGCGTCTAGACCTTTCACTTCTTTTCCACTGTCACTCCAAAATGGCGTTTTGCGCAACTCGACAGCGAAACCGGCGTTTGGGAACTTCCCACTAAGACATCATCCAATCATATCATCCACTATGCGAACGAGTCCATGCCTTCTCATCACACCGTCCTATCACGGAGCGGAAGGGATTTGGGGACAACGTTGAGGAAGTGAACTAAGGAGGTTGTAACAGTGGACATTCAAGACAAGTTTATTCGGGTCTCGACCAGTCTTTTAAAACATTATTTGCAGATGTTGTTAACTGTCCTCTATATAACTTGTGGACAGTGTAATGTATTTAAGTCGGGTGCCTGTTGAGTCAGTGTCAATTTTTCTAAACAATTTGCAGTAATGTGACCTTGTTTCATAGACCACATATGCATACATGCAATGAAACGTATCACCTGCGGTAAAACTACTGTATTCTAACGTCATCATTTGTCAAGGACTGATTAATCTACCGCATAGTAATTAATGTGACTTGATAATGTGCAGCCTATATAGACAAATCCTGGTGAGCGAATAGTTTGACAGTATGGTACCCCAAGCGGAAAAAAGGAAGCCCACAGAGTAGCCTACTTATACTTTGTTAAACTTTAAAGGCAGGATAGGCAAGTTTTGCGAACTTAGCAATTTTAGCTCGAGTTTGAAAGGATTCAAAGTAAAATATCAGCCACTTCTCCAAAACACACAAAAGCTAGGCCTGACACCTGCCAGGAGGTAGACAGACAAGTACCCCGTCCAATCGCTGCATTCGGTCCGAATGCCGTCCAATCATTAGTGCCGGTCTGACCTTAAGGATTGGTTGTGTTTTTGACAGTACTGCGACGCCCACAGATATTGGATTGATTACATTTTGCTATCAAACCTTTAGCTGTATGGGAATCAGCATTTTAAGTTTATTTTAGCATATGACAAAAAGTGCTTCTCAACATTGCCTACCGTGCCTTTAAGTATAATTGTTTTCACTTGGGACCCCAGACCCTAATGCAATTTGACTGTCAAACTGTCAAAATGATCCTGATAAACCTTTACATATCAATACAATTTATTTAAAAAGTAAAAAATATTTCAAACACAAGCAATGGTCACCGGATAGTCATGAAAATATATCTTGACAAAAAAGTAGAGGTAGCCTACATAGTCCAAAAATGTCCACCAGGCAGAATTACTGCACAAAAGTCAGTAAATCATAATAATACATGACGTTCATTGTCACATTGATGGAAGTGCTTTGAATAAAGTATATACAGAATGTGAATAGAGTTTATGACATTCATTAATCCCGAATCTCCAGCTTGCCCTCCCTGATTCTCCAGTTCCAAAGCTGGCATCCATCTGGGGCAGGAACACATCGAAGCCACAGTCCTGACTCCTGGATCTCCTGTTGGAAGGACACAATCTTCCTGTCCAGGGTCTCCATGCTGAAGGCCTTAGCTGTGATCTGAATAGGACATATACTGCATATCATTCGTCTGATAGATAGGATATTAATATTTCAGGCAGACATGACTTTAATCAGTGTTTGTCAGTTAGTCAAATTATAAATATTGAGTATCCAGTGACCTACAACATCCCTATGGATACCAAGAGCAGTACAAAACTTGTTTGGTGCATTCAAATATATATCTGGGTGTATCTTTGAAGCCTGATTAGGGCTAAAAATAAATTTAATTTAACAATATTTTCCACAATAGAATGACTACACCTTAGAAACAGGCAGATGAGTGTAGGATGGAAAGATTCATATCAAGTCAATATACTTACCTGTTCACTGATCCCTATGGCAACGTGGCCTACTTTGACCTGCCGACGTTCTCGTATCCTGAGACACTCGCCACCAATGTTCTCAATCCATATATCAACACCTAGAGTAGATACGCAGAAAACACTGACTTATGGACTAACCAATTAAAACTGGCCGGTAAAAACCAATCAGGTGGTCAGGATGTAGGATTCTTCAACAATTAAAATGCACTGCCATATCTGATTTATCTGACAATGAAACTCAAAAGGGCCATTTCTGACCTCCTACCTTCAAAGCAGTGAGATTGCGTCTGATTGGTTGAGAGCAGCCATTCCATATGTCCGTCTGTCTGGCTGTTGTAGGAAGAGAATACCCCTGAACTGAGGTCGTCTGACCAGCAATCCAAGTCCTTTGTGAACAAGAACATTTTAAGAGAACAATAATTTGTACTTGACTAATACAGAATGCATCCAGATGTGATTCGTCTGTGTGTTTGAATGGACACACCTTGTCTGTGGCGTCTATATAGGAATCGTCAGTGTTGCTTAAACAGGATGGGGGGTGGTCCCGAGGTTCAGGTGATGGGGTCTGGGCCACACTTCCCACGGTCACACCTAGGAAATACAGTATCAATAAAGCATCTTTATTCCTATCTCACCAATTATTAACAGCCCAGGGTCTCTACATCGAGAAGATACTAAACAAAGTCATACATAGTGCATACTAGGACCTGAAACTGAAACAACAGCGAACTTAAGATTTTGGACTATGAATAACGAACTGAACATTCCGAATTTGATAGTGCCTATAGGTGTTAGGTCCTGACCATCTCTGAGGTATTCTAGTTCTGGTTCCGATCCCCAAGACTGACGAGTCGGCTGGCCTTGCCGTAGAACAGGGAAGTGGGCTTGTAGGACACGGAAAAGCTCAGTGGATGAGGAGGAATCCCATTCTGACTCTTCTTCTTCCAAATCGCCCTCATAGTCCTTCTCATCATCCCGCTTTCCCGAGGCAACCCTTTGTTTGGAATATTCCTCCTCTCCCAAATAAATATCCACCTCAGAATCCGTCTCCCATTCCCAGTCATTGTCTTCCGTCTGAAGGTTGTGGAAGGAACTTGAATGTGATTCCCAGCCCCCGGCTTCCATGGAATCTGATTCCGATTCAGAGTACTTTTTCCATTCCGATTGTCCCTCCTCTGCGTCAATGCTGTCTTCATCAGCTGCCATGGATCTCCAAGGGCTCACCCATTGCATTGTGGATGCCGTTTTGGTGACTGCTTGTTTATCAAGTGCAGATGGGATCCTGAAGGATTTCCTGCAAGATGTGTGCCCATTCTGGGCCTTGCTGTTCACCTGTTTCTCAGATTTTATAGAGCTGGAGCAGAGGCCTCCAACTGGAGAGAGATAAAGAGACACAAAGAGAGACTTCACGATTTGTATGTGTTTTCTCTCTTTCACATGTAAACATACAAGAAGCACTAAGCAAAGAGGCTGTTAAATGAACCATTAACACTTCACATCTGCTGCAGTTGGTTTTGAAACCCCGAACCGCTACTAACTATTCTTCTGAAATAGATAGTATCTTTTGTTTTGTACTCACAACATCGACAAATACATACATTTTTCAAAGGTAGTTTTTATATGCCAAGGTTTTGACTGTTCTTTGAAACAATACCTGCCCTCAGGGCATGGGTTGTCCTTTTCCTCAGATCAGTGGCCGATGCTCTTCTGACGGGGTCTTTCTGTAGTCCAGCTTTGAAGACCTCAGCAGTAAAATGGTTACAGCTGGCAGGCACCTCCCACAGTGGCGCAGGTTCACTGACAATCTGAGCAATGGGTGAAAATATATATGAATCTATTCATTTTAATTTGTTGTAGTTAACAGACAAGTAAAAGTTAAAGAAAATTATGGACATATTGAGTATAGATATGTGCAAGGGAGGCAAGAAATGCCTTATGTTTCATTATTAAAGTTTTAGTTGATTTAGAACTAATGGATTACCAAACAAGGGAAGAGGATTAGGGCCACCGAGCTGATAGTAGTGATGGTACTCTGCACAAAATACCCATTTATTATATACCTATCATTTTTGTTGTTGCCGATACGTTTCGACTCGTTTCTGACCTTGAGACACAGTGGATGGGAGTAGTACCGGATCCATGGGTGGCATCCATTGAGCATGTGCAGTAACATACAGCAGCTGCTCCACACATCTGCTTTGGCACAGCGCCGGTCTCCTCGTGCCACCTCTGGTGCCATGTGGCTCTCTGTGCCAGGGAACCCTGGCCCTGCAATGAAAATAAACTGTTGAGTTGATTTGTCAGACTATTGCTTTTTTCAGACGTCTTCATTGAGGCAAACCTTTTGGGGGTCAAAATGAGTAGAATGGATTATCTGCTTCAAATATCCAAAGGCACAGTTACAAAGTTCTCTGAAACCTTTTTCTATTTTACAGCTAATCCAACTGTTTCATCTTGCAACTGTGCAAATGAGCTGTTCTGTGAAGTGGTGATCTAACTATTTATATCCAGTGGACAAAATAAATGACAATAGACAAAATTAAGGATCGATTTGATCAGAAAGGTTCTCCAGTTGACCCAAGTGCTGTACATGGCAATAGTGATTGAAGTGCCTGTCACATCTGAATTCACACATGTACAACCTACCTATGAAGGTGTTGGTGCTCTGGAAATTGCTGTCTATGGTTTCAGAGAGACCAAAGTCACACAGGAAAGTGTCCATCCCGTCCACAGACAACAGCACATTGTCAACTGTAACAGGACAGAAACAGAGACAGGAAATATGGTCCAATGTAGACAGAGGTAACTTCACAATTTTGATAGAGCAGAGAGTGTAGTCATACTTCCAAGGAGAAATTGCATTACCTACATAATTGGATGTGAGAACAAATCTTGAGACAAGAGTCAGCATTGTTTCAAACTTTGTCACACTACAGAGGAAAAGTCTTCTGACACTAGAGGGTGCACAACTGCTCCAAACGTCTTCCAACATTAGACTTTCCAGAATACATGCCATGATGCCGCACTCTCCCGCATATATATTCTTATAATTGGTCACTACCTCCATTGGATTTAGGAGTACTGACTTAAGGCATGGAGGATAGGGGAACAGTAAGGGACCAATGCTTAAAGTATACTTGGTACCTAATATTGGCCATTGAAATGCTGGTGATTTGTGTAGCAGGAGTATGAAGACTTCAGGGCACAGACATGTAATACTAATGTAATAAAAATGTATAACTTTTTTTTTTCAGGATTGGACACGACTGCCCATCCTTGCACATCACTTTCAGTAGAGTTTTTAAAAGTAAATGACTTGAAATGATTCGACCTACCTTTAACATCCAGGTGCAGAACATGTCTGTGGTGTAGGTGCTCTAGCGCCCCCAGTAGCTGATGGAGGTAGTGCAGGGCAAGATCTTCAGGCAGACTGCCTCTCTCTCTCAGAAGCTGGGCCAAACAACCTGGGCAGATCAGGGAATAGGATTACATGCTCTGTGCTACTGTGACTAACATTGTGTTGCTACAGGATACCTTCCTGTTTAAAAATGGCACTATAAGGAATCTGAACAATTTCTTGTGCAGTGTGCATAAGTGATAAGATAATAACTGATTTGAAAAATCAATCCCCCTTTTTGATTTGTCTGGTGCATTTCTTGTCATTTAAATGTTGGGCATTTTAAGGATGAAACATTTTGAGAGAGATACTTCAACTATGCTCTTCCAGGGTTTGGGGGAATGTTCACCTGGCTTTAGATCCATGAAGAGTGTGATGTTCATTCCCTCTCTCACAGCACCAAAGAGCTCAACAACCCGAGGAGAGTTGAGAGCACTCCATGTGCTCACCTCCTCACTGCTGAAGTGACTCAGTGGGATCTAAAATGGTAAAACAAAAACTGTTAAAAGGGCTTTTAGGATTTAATCCGATACATGAATTTTTTTTTGCCCAAGACAAATTTAAACAATATAATTAACACATAATAATAATGGATTGAATTGATTTAGCAAATAGTGTGTATGTGTGACCTAATTCCTCTTGGTTTACCCTCTTGGCTGCACACTCAAATCCTGTGGATTTGTCTTGCACACAGAACACATCACCATACGATCCATTCTGGATGTGGTGAAGAATGTGGTATTGCTTTCCTTCCCTGTATTCAGACTTGCAGACTCTGAGTTCCTAAAAGCACACACACATTCCTAAATTAAGTGATTCATAAAGTACAAATCAAAAAGCTACTGAAATGTTCATAAAAACAAAAAACATTTCAGAAGTTGTGCCACTGTGTTTAACAACAGGAGGATAAGACCAAGGGTCATCTTACCTTATGGAACATGAGGCCTTCATTGGGTTGCCTGTCACTCTCAACTAAAGCCTCTCTCACCACCTCTTTGAAGAAAGTTGAAGCGAAGCGCAGATCCCTCTGGGTAACTCTTCCCCGTAATCCCTTCACTGATTCAGATTCTCCCCATGCGCTGTTAAGCACCCCATCAAAACTACAAGACGAGCCGGAGACTTCCTCCAGACTGTGACTGGAAGAGTTGGTTAAAACATCTTCACTGGAAGCGGATCCTGACTCATGCTCCAGGCTGCAGGTGGATGTCAAGTCAGACACACCCATGAGGCTGCCAGATGCACCCCTTTGAACCAAAAAGTTGTCTGACACACACATGATGCTGGAAAGGCAATCTGACACATCCATAATGCTACAGACAGAGTCGGACACACCTCCTATACAGATGGATGAGTCTGATTCGCTCTCGTGAGGACAGAGAGATTCGGACACACCCAGATCCTCTGAACTACAGGACGAGTCCGACACTTCCCTGAGTCCGCAGTGGCTGTCAAAGAGTAGCACATCATTTAGTCCACAGCCATTGTCACAGACATCGGCAAAGCTGCTGCAGGTTTCAGACACCCTCCCATGTCTACATGGTTTAGACACGCCCTCTAAGCTATAGCCTCTGGTGCTGCAAGGGTTCCAGTTACTGTCAGTGTGTTGGGGGCCTACAGGAAGTGGCAAGAAGTCAGGTGCCTCGACCGCCTCTTTGTCTGTCGATCTTAACCAATCAATCTCCTGCACCCATAAACCCTGGATCACCGGAGGCTCCTCCCCTTCATCCCTCCTCCGTCTCTTCTTATTCTGTCGTTTGCGATATTTCCTCCTCAAGGGACGGTGATGGACTTTGTGTGGAGCTGCATATTCCTCTTCATCAGTGTCACTTGTAAAGATCGATTGCTTGGCTATGGACCTACACATGTATAAAAATACAGAAGTAAATGAGTGGATCTTGAAATAAGTATCTTCAGACTTAAAGCAAAACATTTGATAATGTCAACTTTTAATGAACTCCCCCCGAAATGTACGAATAATTTTTACTCATCAAGAAATCGGCAGTTGATTTGTAATGTAGTCAAAAGTACCTGTACCTTTTGGGGAGGTGAGGTCGGGAGTAGGGACATTCAGTGCTTGTGGGGCTGAACTCTTGGCAGCCTTCACCTTAAAACACATGGTTCAGCATCAAAGGTAACCCACCATAAACCAGCTTCAGGATCCTCAAAACCATTTCTGGCAAAAGTAGTCCTTTGTTTCTGATGCTAACAAGTATAGACTTTTAATACAACTGCTAGGTGTCAAAGGGAATAAAAAAAGACTAATGTTCTGAATTGAATCTCCAGTCAATAACTTTTCCCTGACAATGAGTGTAGTTTTCCATTAAATACACCAACTTTATATATTTACCAAGTTGTCTGTTAACAAGTATAGCAGTGTCATCTACCCTTGAATGGGTCAGTGCACTGATGGCAGCCTTACCCTCAGCCTGAGCAATGATGGAGACATAGGGGGTCTCTTCAGAGTTCCCCTGGCCCCCTGTCCCCACCTGCTTGGCAGTGCCATGCTCCATCAGCAGGCTGAGGTGAGGGGCAATGGTCTGAATCAGTAAGTTATTTTCTTCTTCTCCCTTGACGCCATTGTCCTCAACGACAAAGGACAGCCCTGACCCTCCTTTTACTTCAATGAACGGTGTGTTGGAGTCGAACATTCTGGGGATAGCCATTCTTCAAGCACTTGAGTGTCCACTTAAAGAAACTGAAAGAGAAAGAGAAACACTCTGGATAAGAGCGTTTGCTAAATGTAAATGTAGAAACGGGGAAGTGTTATTGTGTCTTCCCATATACTGAATAGTGAAAGACTTTAACAAAAAGGTACCCAAGGTTAAAATATAAAATGCAAGGCTGTATGAATTTGGTTCATGTTTTGAGAAGAACAGGAAAAAGACAATCTAACTTTGTCTCTAAACTCTGAGAGAAATGCAAAAGTAAATTATGCATTTGGCAGGCACTTTAATATGGTGGCATTTGGCATGGCTGGGTGTGAATGAACAGACACCACTGGTGATCCAAGCAAGCAGAGTATAAATAGCATGCAGAGATGTGGCACTCATAGAATTTGCTGCATGCTTTCCACTGGGCTACCCAGCTGTTCAAGTCTCTCTTCTTTTGCACCCGCCATATTGACAAGGAAGTCTGAGATGAAAACAATTTTTGGGTCAACTTAGCTGAACGTAGCTTTATACTGTAGGTCTCTAAAATTCCAGTCTGTACATACACACCTGAATATGACCAACTCTATTCAATATCGTTGAGAACGTGTCTATTTCATAAGTTACATTTTTTATAAAATGCCATATAATGTAACAGAAATATGCATAAATGTAATGTCTGGTCACGTATACAAAGATAAAGCATCATTGCAAAGTGCACCTCTGTTACAAATGTTAGTCCTAGATAGTAAGTTCTCCAGTAGCTGCCTCAACCCTTTGCTTAAACGTAACTTCCGACTGCTGGCCTGAAATAGCATACGTTGCCTTTGTACCTGTAACAAAGTGATTCTGTCCATCTCCCACTCTGTCCAATGTGTCCCAAGCTTTTCCAATCCTAATCCACCATCCCCTGTTTTCCACCACTATGAGATATAGCAGCACTTACTTCGATTAAAAATCATCTGTTAGATTAGAAATATAACCGTAAGAAGTTGCATACATACCCCAAAAACGTAAAAACACTGTTGCTCCTTTTCAGTTTGATGTTGTCTTACTTGTAGTAAAGACAGATTGTAGACTTTGACCAGGTATACAGTTCTTATATCCCATTTGTCCAGTGTGTGTGTATGCTCCTGTCCTGAGTGAAATCCACCGGCTTTTTGCCGGCAGGCCCCTCTGATTGGTCGATTTATCTGTGTGAGTTATGAGACAGTTTGCACCCCCTTATTAACACCCGCCCCAGTCCCGCATAACACACACTCATACACAGATACCATCTTTGAAACTGAGCCTCGGGCATGCTGTATCCATAGAAACAATATTTAGCCCATACACTGTAGTCCCTTGTGTAGATCTGAGAGGATATGATAAGTTTAAGCAGCAATATAGTTATATCCTCTTAACATTTGTAAGTGGAAGCACTGCAGTCTAACATGTATACCATTAAAGGTATACATACACTTTAATCAATTAGAATAAGGTAAGGAGTTATTTCTGGACAAGACAATCAAATGATACAATACTTCTAGTGACTAGTTAAAACCACTTGAGAGGTTGTATAATTGCTGTAACCTACATGAGTAAATGTATCATTTTAAAATGAACTTAAATGATTTAAAACATTTTCATTGAACACAGATGGAAGCAAATTTGATGAATGGTTAAAAAGATGCCTTACACCCAATTGAAAAGGGCTGTTTTCCAAACATAATCTTAGTCCCAATTCTCAGATTGCTTATCTAGGATGAGGACAGCCTGTCTGTGCATGTAAATGTAAAGATGATCTTGGATAACAGTTTTTACTCTGAGATGTGTGGTGAATACCAGGCCTTAATGTCATTTTAATGTATGTTTAAGAAACATTCCCTTAGATTAGGAATCCAATTCTAAATCTTTCTACTGTATACTTATGACCCATGGACTAAAACTTTAATGATGCTCTTTAATGAAGGATTAGGCTAAATCTAAGTCTAGGACAAGATTAACTAAACTGCTTGTTTACGATTAACTTGATGACATTTTGTATCAATGCCTCTAAATTGATCTCTCGAAAGCATTAAAATGAGATTAATCTGTTTCCACTGAAGAGTTTGGTACAAAAGTCTTTGAAATTGAGCTTTACATTAGTGCCAAGTGGAGCTAAATTAACATAATCTTTTATTTATTTTAATACAATTGACCAAATAAATGTAGCCCTTCTGTAAAAACAAATGAACCGTTGAACAACTCATGGCACTGCATTCATGCAAGTCAGCTCCTTGGCATTAGTTCAACAATGCTTCCCATTACTTCTGCCCACCAATGCACATTTGTTGCCCCAAATCCCCATGAGAGGAGGCCAACATTCCCATGAGAATTAGTAGCATGCCAAAGGAGGGAGGGGAAGTGGGGGAGTTAGAAAAACTAGTCTTCCCACAACTTTCTCCCTGGCAACATCTCAATGGAAAACCAATGGTCCAATGAGCGGGCTTTGACAAGCACAAAAAAGCAGGTCAATGGGTTTCATCAGTGCACTCTGCTGCCCTGACTTTCTCATCACAGTGTCTATACATAGAGGTGATCAAGGTCCAAAAGGTCCTCATTAGTGATCCGTTCAAATATTAAGGTCATTTTAACACATTTTAAGATCTGTTCAATATTTAATTGTATGTTAAATTGTACTTGACGCGTCTGATTTAAAGCCCCTAATGTTGTTTACATGAGGGTCAGTCGTCAATGAAGTTGAGTACTATACTTCTGACTATAGTTAAACTTGTCAACAAAAGAGGCAAAGAGATGCATTCATTGCTGGCATGCCTCATTTAGGGTTAAACATTCCCTTTTACCCATTGTCTTTCACAGATGCTGATTTACAGTCAATGTTTCTTTACAACCACTAGAGAGCACTACACCAGACACTGGCTGGATAATCCACTTGAAGTGGTCTGCCATCCAGATAGCAACAGATAGTAACTGGGAGATATGGACACAACTGTGCTATGCCACGGTTAGAGCTACTGTTACTGTTCATGCCTCTACATGCTTTACACCTCTTGTTTTCAACAGTTGTCATAACATCTGACATATGAGAGGATGTTTGGGGGGGAGGAGGGGGAGGGGGGGGGGGGCAAAAGGGAGCCCCCTCATGGCTCCCCTTTATTTATTTATTATTACATAAATAATCTATATCTATGTAGTAGTGTGTCTGTATCAAATAAATAAATGTGGAGATATTTTGAACAATTTTATTTCACCTCAATTCGCATACACTCATCTGTGATAAAAGGAGATCATACATTTTAAAAGCACTAAAGCCAAATAAAAACCTAAAGCCGAAATTTCCTTAATTTACAGACCTTCACTTAAACGAACAAAAATATCAACCACTAGTCAACCTAGAATGCAATTAGAGGAATGGAGGTGTGTAGTGTTTCAGAAATCTATACTACAGACATTTTTTGGGGGGGATTGAATCAAATAACTAGCACTCCTTGTTTCAAGTACTGTTAAATTACCACTGTTGAAATGTTGAGACCAAATAATTGTTTTTAGCAGAGCTATTGCCTAGTGTATATAATCAATGTTATTGACAATCATGAGAAAAAATGGCTGACCAAGGCTTTTGCTAAACTGAATGTTTTTGATTGTACCGTTTCTGTAAAAGATTCATTTAAATATACATTAAGCTAAATGCCTTCAATAATATCACTATACTTTATCAATGTTGTTATGTTTAAATGGGCTTGAGGAGCAGAATCTGTAATTATAATGCTGGAAACCTGTTCAGTAAAGAGAGCTTTTAAAATCAGACAGCAAAATATAATCAAATCAATCAAAATCACAGTCATCGTTTCACCCTTTTAAATGGTTACTTTTAACTACAGCAGAGCACTACCCCAGGTTTGTGAAACGGTGTTAAATGGTTTGACATGGTATCATAGTATTTATTGTGAAATTAATCGCCATTGACATCTCTCACTTGCATAGAGAAGTGGAATGGCAAATGGTCATTTATAAAGAAGAAAAAGCACTGCAACATATGGTCAATATAAGCAGCCTGATGGTCAAATGTCTTAGTCTCCTCCACTTATACTGTTGTGTGGGTCTAACAATAATAATAATAATAATAATAATAACAACAACAACAGGTACTAGGTGGACAGAACTACAATATCTTAAGATGGGCAAGGAGGTAGAACTGAATTCCATTTTCTAAACAAGCTTACTTCTCAAAGGGTGCTTGGAAAGTAGAAACACACTTAACAACTATGATCGCTGGTTGAAGATGCTGAATTGTCAACGTCAGCGACCTTGTCAAAAGGCAGAAATACGTGAATATTCTGAAGTTCAACTGTAAAAATGAAAGACAAGAAATGAAAAGTTTGTTCCCTTGACCTTCATGAGTTGTGGGTTAATGTGTTTGAGGACAGGAGGATCAGTGTGTCCTGGTTGGCTCAGAGTCCAAACGGAAGGAAGTCGCTCTTTTTGTCCGTAAAGAAAGTGCCCCAGGTCAACTGAGCCTGCATTGAGCAACCCCCTGCCACCAAGTCACATGTGTATCCCATGGGGCAACAGTGCTTCCCGTCTAAGCAGCATACAGCCTGTGCAGAGCAAAAAAAATTGGTTAAAAAATTGTTGCAAAAAATATGACTGTAAAGGCTGATAAGGTTACTGAAGGCAGCATTTAAATTGTCTATTCAACAAAATAGACACCCTGTTTACATCCCTCAGTGCAAAACTGGGGACAAGTTAGCACAGAATGTATTTTACAGTATTTCACAATTGCTCAAACACTGAACCACATTCTCTGAACAAAATTATCAATGGCATAAACTTATGTCGAATCAGTCACTCTTTTTGCAAAACTCTAAACACATTCTCACTCACTAAAAACATTTTGCACTGTGATGCACTTATGCAGTAAACACAAACTACAACACAGTTGTCATCTGTAAAACACAATGACTCAAAATTGTTCACACTTGTTTCTAATGGTGGTTTGGGACAATGTCAGCTTTCACCGTGGTGTCCGTATACAAGAATGGTTCAACATCAACCAGAATTTTTTTACTGTAAATGTTTGCCTTCCACCATACAGCCCTTTTCTCAACCCAATTGATGAGTTTTTCACTGCATGGCGGTGGAAGGTCTATGACCGAAACCCATATACCAGGGTACATTTCCTACAGGCAATGGAATTGGCCTGTGGTGACATAGGTGTGGAGTGTTTTCAAGGCTGGATCCAGTTTTTACCCCGTTTTTTCATTGTTGACAGTACTAAGTTGTGATTGTTACTGTCATATTTTCTTTATTGCTAAATACATACATAGCTAAATACATTCAAAAAAATATTTACATGTAACTACATGCCCTGGATGCTGTGTTATCAATTGTTCTGTGTTGTGTCTAATGATTGCTCCATAGTGTTGATATATTGATTTGCTGTGTTTAAATACTGAGCTACTGAAGCAGAGACCAACAAATTAAAGGCTCCATTGATCCTGTGAGAGACTTGTTGCTCTTGTTGGTTAGTTGTAACGGTTTCAAATTCTTGTACTCACTGTGAAATATTTTACTGTTGATTGTTTTTTCTACAGGTACACTCTTGCGGGGAGTTTCATGTTGTTCAATTGTAACTTGTTTAACTGCATGCTCTTATGGTTCTTCCCTTTAGCACTTATTTGGTTTTACACAATGTATGCTTCATGTTTTGGCTGCTCGCAATGTTTGGGTCTATCTCGTTGTTATGATCAGTGACCTATGCTCTTTTGTAAAGCTCTCTCTTGGAAGTCGCTTTGGATAAAAGCGTCTGCTAAATGCATAAATGTAAATGGTTTAGGGGCGAGTATTTGATTTTGCCAGAAGAGTCAGAGGTTTTGGAAATTGAGTTTGAAGATTTGGTTTTGTGTTTACAGCTTTGAGAAAACGGGCGACCGTTTCAAGAAAGGCGTTTTAACAATTGTGAAAAACTGTAAAGGGCTCTCTCTCTCTTTCCAAAGTATATCCGTACCTGAGGTGAGGGGCAGCATGCCCACTCTGTGGCTGAGGCCTTGCAGCAAGTGTCCTGCTTGGTACAGCGAAACTGCCCCGTGCCGTCACAAGGAACGTCCCCGGCTCTGTCGGCGGCTCTCTGCCGGAGCTCCTCCACTCTGCTCAGAGGGACGCTGTGGAGCAGCGGCCCTTTCATCTTCTTCTCACAAGTCCCTGTCTGCATGTTGCAGCTGTAGCCCTGGGGGCAGCAGTGCTCGTGGTCTGTGCAGCAGACAGCCTGAGAGGCCATGGGGAACAGACATAGACAGACACACACACACGCGTGCTAAGTAAACACTCAAATTCATTTACATACTGGTGGCATGCAATTATCAGGCTCATGCCAGACCCCCAAATGTACTGTGAACTCAGACTGTAGTTAAGAGTAGAAAGCCATGGTCAAAAAGGTTCGCATTCAGATCTATGTGTAATGTAGGCTACATGAGAGGTATTGACAAAAGACATGTATGCTTACAAGCTAAGGCTCAATTCCAGCATGGATAACAATCATTCTTAAAACCAAACACTTTTCCGGTCTCCTGTCTAATGTTCTCCTGTGTCTTGCACCATTTTCTACATTAGCCCAGCATTATCTCAAGAACTACAAGTCAGAAGTTCGTCATACCATTCGAGTCAAATGATATGCCACAAGGTTTTGTAATCCATTTTGAAATGGCAATGATGGGCAGTGCCTGGAGAAGTTTTTCATCGTATTCAAGTGCCGGCTAAGCCCTAAAATTAGGACATTCCCTTAATCAGTCTACAATTAAGTCAACCCCATGGCAAAAGCTACCTTGACCAGCGGGCAGCAGCCCCACTCTCCTGTGGGCAGCTTACAGCAGGTGGCCCCTGAGGCACAGCTGCTTTTGTCGTCACACTTGACGTCTGCCACGGCATTGTCCCCGGCGAGGGACTGCTCCTTCCTGTACCAGGGGACACTCAGAGTCCCCTTGGTGCAGGAGGTGCGCTTGGAGTCGCAGGTGTAGTCGCTGGGGCAACAGTGGTCGCCGTCACTACAGCACACTGCCTGAGGGGAAGGCGGGGGGACAAAATGAGCCTGTGTTTCAAAGTCAAACCAGACAGATTACACTCATCAAAGTGAAATCTCCATAGAGACTTGTCTCCCAAGTCTACTAGCCTCCATTTTAAGACAATCATAAATCAATAAATCCCTCATTTGCATTGAAATCTAGTTTTGCGATGGATATAACGCTAATATTCTTACATTTGGCAGAGGGCAGCATCCCCACTTGCCAGCCTTGTTCATGAAGCAGCAGGTGGTGTCTTTGGGGCAGCTAGTATGAGCGTTACACATGTTTTGGGCTGTCCGGGGTTCAGGGGCATTGAGATGGGCAGACGCCCTGTTCAGTGCTGGTGTCTTGCGCACCCAGGGCACATTGAGAGCACCGGGTTTGTCACAAGCCTGCTGGGAAACATCACATGTGTAGCCTTTGGGGCAGCAGTGCTCGTGGTCGTCACAGCATACAGCCTGAGGATCAACAGGACAGAGTCGTTTTAAGCACACCCAACCTGTCATTCATGGATAATTCAATAGTTATATATTATATATACACATACATAAAAATGCATGTAACATGTTTTAGTCAGTGCTGCCACTACAGTTAAAAGCTAAATAGATTTTGAACTGCTGTACATTTTTGTGTTGCCCCAAACTGGCAAACCTTTGAATTTATCATAATAATGATTCATTCTATTTGTAATGCGTCTTTCTTGCACTCAAAACATCACAGTAGGTTCCAATCACAATTTTCTGACATAATATACAATAATGACAATCACACTCAGATTTACTATAAAAAATAAAACATATTGAAAAGGTTTGATTGCTTTTCTTAAAGCAATCATATCCTAATGGAAACAGGTAGCGAGTTCCACAGTTTAGGAGCAAGCAATGCAAGAAAAGGCTCTACCACCCATGGTTTTCAATTTCCCAAAAAGTTCCTACAGCGAGATAGAACCAGCATTTTGAAAAGCAACTGTAATAAAGGATTTTGAATGAATTCTGGAATGGCTCAGAAAACTGTTTCTATGCTACCAGATTCCTTTAGGTCTACTGGTAGATGACTGGGTTTCAATGTGAAAGAATAGTAGTTCAAGCCACACCTGACAAGGCCACTACCTTCCATCGTACCTTGGTAGCAAAAAGGTCAGAGTTGCGACTACTTAATCATAAATAACTGTGGATCAGAGGACAGTACATTTGTAATCGAATTGGTTTAAAAAATCTAGACTGATGCATTTAATGTTCTGTTTGTGCTGGACAATTTTGAATGTGTGCACTTTGAAATCGTGTTCGATTGCAGAAACTGAATAACCTCAATCCTGATTGGCATGGTGTGCGTGTTATTGTATGCCCATGGTTTGCACAAGTTTTATTAAAAGTATGGGTGCACCTGCACATTCCTTAATTATGCTAAAAGATTCCAATGTCTTTCTGGATTTTACGAAGCCGAAAAGTATTCAGTTTTCTACATGCATGGAAGCAACTGAAATTCCATGCAACCAGAAATACATGTGAGGTGACTAGTGAAGGACTCGTGACAGCACAGCTCTTCAGATATTCTGCATGCACAGGGATGTTCAGTTTGGCATGTCTGGTGTGTCCTCACGTGAGCGAGGCGACAGCATGCATGTCTGGTGTGTCCTCACGTGAGCGAGGCGACAGCATGCATGTCTGGTGTGTCCTCACGTGAGCGAGGCGACAGCATGCATGTCTGGTGTGTCCTCACATGAGCGAGGGGACAGCATGCATGTCTGGTGTGTCCTCACATGAGCGAGGGGACAGCATGCATGTCTGGTGTGTCCTCACATGAGCGAGGGGACAGCATGCATGTGTGGTGTGTCCTCAGATGAGCGAGGGGACAGCATGCATGTCTGGTGTGTCCTCACATGAGCGAGGGGACAGCATGCATGTGTGGTGTGTCCTCACATGAGGGAGGGGACAGCATGCATGTGTGGTGTGTCCTCACATGAGCGAGGGGACAGCATGCATGTGTGGTGTGTCCTCACATGAGGGAGGGGACAGCAGGCCCACTGTCCAGAGTTCTGCTGGCAGCAGGTGGTGCCACCAGGACACATGGTCTCCTTGTCACACTTCTCGTTGTCCCTTGCCAGGGTTAGAGCGGGCACCTTTGACACCCATGGCAGGGAGAGGCCAGAGCTAGAGGGATCGTCACACGTGCTGGCCTCCATGTTACACACAGTGTCGTGTGGGCAGCAGTGGGTGTGGTCGTCGCAGCACACCGCCTGAGGGGCAATCCAAAGATCGATTCAGGTCAGTTATTTATCTTCGATACTGTACAGAGTAGGGCTGCACGATGATGGCCAAAATGATAATCACGATTATTTTGATCAATATTGAGATCCCGATTAATTATCACGATTTGTTGATTTGAACCGAAACAACTTTTTTTGTCACATGGAGTACCATGCAGTTCGTCAGTGGTAAAGTAAGGAAACAGCACTTGATCGGCCATGACTGACGTCAACGCAGCAAACCACAAGAAGCAGGAATGTCCGACTTTACGCAGCCGTTTATAACTGCTCCCCAACTGCAAGCAGCAACTCCTCGCTGGTCGTTTCGTGCAGCCGCAGCCGATGTTGAATGCACCTATGGTTTACGGAGCGCTAGCTTTGCCAAAAAAAAGAATATATATATAATATATATATAATATTTTACGTATTGCTCGATCACTCGAATTTGATCGTGGGAAGCCAAAATCGTGATTAAAATTTGATTCATTGTGCAGCCCTAGTACAGAGCATTCAGGAATGCATTTATGGTGAGGTGTGCCATCGGGATCTTTCCTTCAATAAGCTAATGTATATTTGATTCCAAATTGTGTATTTTGAAACCAGGCACCACGAAATTGTGGATACCTCAAAGCCATTCATTTGAATTAGCTGGAGCTCTTGACAGCTTCTGACTCTGGTCAACTGAAAAGCTTCCAGACTGTGCCTTTCAGTATTAAGCAGCAAGGTTGTAGCTACACTTTCCATTGTCGAAAGACAGTAATCCTGAAAAGACATTGATGCCAACTGCCTGGAAGTGGTTTTTTTCTGCCATTCCTTTGTGGAGTCCCAACAGTTTCATTCCTACCTCTCGAGGCTAGGCGGAGACGCACCTTGACCAGGGGGCAGCAGGCCCACCCTCCAGCGAGGGTCTTGCAGCAGGTGGCTTTGCCCGGACAGAAAGTGGACGCGTCACACTTGCTGTCGGGTGTCGCCGACGCCCAGGGGAAGGCGGGAACCTTGGCCAACCAGGGAAGCATGGCGTTGCCGTCAGGGTCGTCACACGTGCTGCTGGCCAGGTTGCAGATGGTGTCGTGGGGGCAGCAGTGGAGGTGGTCGTCACAGCACACCGCCTACGGGGAGGGGGGTGGGGGGAGCAGGGGAAATGAGGGTTACAGTTATAATAAATGGGTAGACAATAATCAGATACGTATTGGCGGATTGGAGCAGTTTTCATAGTTTGATGTTACACAGTCCAGTCTTATAAATTTACATATAAAAAAATAATCACATTTGTTTTGTTTTTTTGTCCTAATGCAAGAGTAGGAGAACACAACACATTATGAAACTGCTATGCAGATGACAGACTTCTGTAATGGCCGGACCTTTGTTACATTTGCAATTTGGTCATTAGTGTGCAAAGGGCATTAGCATGAAAAGGATAATAAATGGCTCAGTGCTTTAATGTGACAGTGTATTTAGGGCTGCCAGAGTCCTGCTTCCAACAAAGTGTCATGGAATTATAATAATTACACACAATCATGTGACACCAGGTTAGCCAGGTTAACGTTTTTTCTTGAGTACTAAACTCAATTAAAACAGATAGGTGCACACAGGCGTGGAGACGCACACAATACAAAATGCTCTTACTTTGGGTAGGGGGCAGCAGGCCCAGTCACCCTGTAGGGCTTTACAGCACGTGCTCCCATCAGCGCAGGCTACAGACTCGTTGCAGGGCACAGCGTTGACTGGAAGACACACCAAGCAACCACAATGAGGCGAACGTACAAAAACCTTTTGGAGAAGAAATCTCAAGAAAGGATAAAAAAACAAAACAATCCTCTCATCACACAGGGTGTCTTTAATTTGGGGGAATGAAAGACAAAATCAGTTTATTGCTGATAAAGTTCATCCTAAATGCTGACCTGTATTCTGGAGGGTGGTCACTGCAACTCTGGCAGGGATTTTGGTGGCCATTGGGGTCTCACCGTTTGCCGATACACACATGCTATGGGTCAGGTCACACATGGTGTCCTTGGGACAGCAGTGGACGTGGTCCGAACAGCACACAGCCTGGACAGAGGGACGCAGAAATGTGCTGTCTTTCAACAACAAAAAATGCCAAGACAATGATTGACTAATTCCTTCTTCACCCTCTCTATATTGTTGTCCACAGATTCATGGAATACAGTGTATCTAGGTTAAGTCAGATATGAAAAGGCATATCATTGATGAGGTTAAATATTAGAGTAAACAAGAGAGGGGGATTTCAACAGTCATTTCAACCCCTAATCATGACTGTTTAACAATGATTTGCTCACGAATCCTCCGGCAGAGAACAATGCCAGAAGACAAAAAAATAAATATCTGCCGAAACATTAACGCTGTAGTACTAATGCATCTCAATAAATGCCTTTCTTCTCTTTTTTCAACACCTAAAAAGGATTGAAGTGCATGAAAGGTTCTGAAACTGCATGCAGGCGCACAGTGCTTACATTGAATTCTTCATCATCATCATTTTCCCGACTAGGGTGCTTAAATCGTTTTGAAATGTACATTTCCTGTAGGCATGCGAATCTGGTGTGAGAGTGAGACTGGGTTGTTCTACTGGAGACTCACACTGGCCATGGGGCAGCAGCCATAGCTCCCACTGCCCAGCTGACAACATGTGGTATCGTCTGGACATGTTGATATCTGATCTGGACACACCACTGGAAGACAACGCAAAATGTGATTTAAGGATCAAATTGACATCATTTGATGGTGTGCAGGACTAGTATGGTTCACTACAACAGATCGATCCCAATTCCAAACAATTTGTATTCTGGAACAGTACCACCTGTTCTTTTCAATCCTCAAATTGTGGGGTTCCTCAAGGTAGCATTTTCAGGTCACTACTCATGAAACACTTATATAAATACTCAAAATAAATATTCAGAACATTTTTGTCACATGTACGAACAGAAAATTAAGTATAAAAAAGTTTTTTTTCCCCACAGTGGGGGGAGTATTACATACAGTAATATGTTTTATAACTACATGCTTTGCAGAGAAATGTTTACCAAGCTACCTTACACATAATTCTTACCTATAATGCACCTCAAGTACCCTCATGCATTTATATTGTACTGCATATTGTTGACTTTTTTTGTTTAGCAAACTGAACAGTGAAACATGCTTTACACAGCTTTCAACATGGCTTTAGGGTTGTAGAGTTACACAAAGAAAACTCACCATCATTGGGTATTGCCGAAAACTTCTTGGCTAATGGGGAATGTGATTCAGGGGAAGTGCATATCTCGTGTTCGAGGTCACAGGTGGTGTTACTAGGACAGCAGTGTTGGTGGTCGCTACAGCACACCGCCTGAATCCAGTATCCAATCAAATTAAATTAGACCCCCGGTCACCCATGACTACATCGAGACAGTTTTACAATGGCGTCTAAAATATATGGTCTTAAAAAGAACAAATGTCTACACAAACATTTTAAGATTCAATAAACCATAACATTTGACAGTAAAGTAGATCTAGTTGATGTACAAAATGGTTAAATGTGCAAAAGAACAGCTTGTTTTATGATAAACATTAAATGCGCCTGACAGTAATTCCGAAACTCCCAAGTATGAAAAGGTCCTTTTGCATGACATTGCTTCCTTGTAAGTGTGTGAGCGTGTTTACCTCTGAGTAAGGACAACAGCCATAGTCTCCACTGGTGAGCAGGCAGCAAGTGGTACTCTCTGGACACCTGCTCTTACCACCTGGGCAGGTTACTGCTTTACTCACTGCTGCAGAGACAGAATAAAGCACCATAAGAATACTAGCATAAGACGCTGTTAGCTAGCACAATATATCTCCACGCTTTTAGAATTCAAATTTACTGCTAAGACCTTCAAATTGAAGGGGTATAAAAAGGTATATCACACTATAAGACACAAAGAACTAGGCAAGAGAATGGCATAGAGCAACAAAGTATGTAGACTGAAATACTAGCTAAACTACACAGACTGAGGTTTGCTCTGGAACAAACGCATAGGAGGGTGTCAAGATAAGCATACGCACAAAAACAGACATTTTACAGACAGTATACATTGGTGATGTCACACACATATTGGATTACCTGGCTGATTGTGTTTGGCTTCTCTCCTCCTTGCAGGTAGCTTTTCAAACATAGGGAAGGACTCCAGGGTAGGGGACAAACATTTGGAGTGAACAACGTCACATTTTGTGTCCTCAGGACAACAGTGCATCTTGTCCTCGCAACATACAGCCTGGTGAGGACAGATAAAGATGGGATAAAGGTTGGTAACATTTCTGAATAGAACATGTTTAAGTACATATATTCCTGCTGGAGTCACAGTGTAGGATTTATTTCTTCATGTTTGTCTGGACAGGAATCTTGCTCCTCCTCTTGGAAACTCAAACTGATACACTATCGTTTGAGTTAATAATTGCTATTTTGCAACAAGCCCATGGCCGTGTTTCCCCTCCCATTATATTAGGGGGGCGCCCCCCCCCCCCTGGAAGGTCAAGTTAATGTTTTTTTTAATGTTTTTTTTATATAGCGCCAGATCACAAAATAAGTCATTTAAGGTTACCTTTCCTATAAAACAGGTCTATAGGGTGCTCTTTTATTAAACAAACTAAATGGTATTATGTTATTCATTTTATTTACACGACCATGTCTACATGGTCGCCCCCCCCCCCCCCCCCCCCCCCCCCCAAAACTGTAAACCTAGGGGAAACACTGCATGGGTGTATCTATAAAACATTGCTAGAGACAACCTGACTGTGACCACCCTTGTGATCATATGCCAAGCAATATGTACTTAATTGAATCATAAAAGTCAAGCTTGAGACAAACCAATAGAAATGTTTATCGAGTTAACAACCAAAGGTCAGCTATATTACCTAATGACATCTCAGGACATTCAGAGAACAGAGATGCCAACGATACAAAAGGAACCTACTGGGCTGATACTGCAGGTAAACAATGTCCTCAATGCACCTGGGCATTATTTGTTAAAATACGAACTCACCACAAATGTTTATTTGGATACTTTCAACCAGCTCTAAACACTGTTCAAAAAGGGGTAATCGTTGCCAACCGCTAAGCGACAAGCCCAAAGAAAAGGTGCTAAATTAATTAGACCCAAGCAGGCTTTCCTATGAACACAAACTTGAACATTTGACTTTGAGGGACATTTTGTATCAACCGTTCATCTGGTTTCTGTCAGAAAAATGAGTTGGATATATCTCTGTCTTCGTTACTCGTGTACAAGTGAATGGATTGGGTACCATACCCTGGCCAAGGGACAGCAGCCCCAGGAGCCGTCCAGAAGCTGACAGCAGGTGGTGTCGTCTGGACACTCGGACTCTTTATCAGGACAAACGACTGCCTTCACTTCCTGCCCTGGTAGCTTATGTAGTAACAAGGCATGCATATCAATGAGAGAAATAGGCGTGTTAAAACAGCACAGGGAAGTATATGTATATGTGCGTACAAGTATATTTTAGATCTCAAAACAGACTTCTATTCAAACACATCCTTTTAGCTTTTCATTTGTTGGCGAAGCTAATAATTGACTCCAGTTCAAATTACTTGTGCATTTGGTTAGAAGCTGTTGCCATAAAAACGTGCACTGCTGAAAATATTAAACTCCAGCACTCTGCTCAAAATGCTCCACGTGTTCAAAAAGTGTGTGTAGTGTTTTTGCAGACAGCCATTAGCCTGCGACCGCTATCTATTGATAACAATTGCAAAGACATGCAGTTAGTATGAATAGTTATCTGCATGTTATCATGCAACTACATTTCTTGCACTAAACAGTCTTGCAAAAAAAAAATTTGGAAGGAGGCTGACTACCCCCCACTTACCTTAGAGCCAGTGGGATTTTTGGCAGGGACCTTTTTCACCCAAGGCAAAGAGATTGTTTTATTCAGGCACTTGAAGTGGACCAAGTCACACACAGTCCCCTCATAGCAGCAATGCAAGTGGTCCTCGCAACATTCAGCCTAGGACAGAAAGATCAAAATGTAATTATTAAAAGAAAAAGGTAATAGGCAAGGGGATTCAAAAATAAAATATTGATAGCTTTCCTCCAGGTATGCAAGGTTTCAAATGCCAAGAGAATGCCTGAATATCTGACAGCTACAGTATTTTAATACTGTTGCAGCGCACATATACAATTCTGGTGAAAACACTCACTTTTGGTAGAGGACAGCAGCCATACCCACTGGAAGGGGTCTTGCAACATGTGTTTCCATCCTCACACATTCCACCATCAGGGCAAATGAGGGCAGAGGTGAGGCCCACCAGAGCCAGGAACAGTAACCCGACATGCATTTTCTGTGGAGAGTTTGTCAGTGTTTGGGTACTGTAGAGAAAAACTTGACTTTACTTACCTTGCAGTTCTTATAGGCATATTCTGTATTCTGATCTAACTATAAATATGAGGTGTTAAGTAAAGACAGTGTTTATTAATGGTCAACTTACTAAATTACTTAGCTAGCATATCATTCATGCCGAATGTCATGCTTCCCAAATAAAAGCCTAATCAGCTGTGTATTTGTTCTAAGGTTCATGTCCTTTATTTGCAAACATCATTCTGTGCTGTATCAGAACTTCACACGGAAAACTAATATTTGATTGCTTAAGAATGTTTCAAAACACCCTCTACCTGCCAAACATTCCCAGGTAACAATAGAATACGTTATCTGCATAAACTTTAAAACCTGTTTTTCATGTTTTTCTTTGAGTGTGAACAACCTTTTATCAGCTAACTTTTATCTTGTGGGGTAATATATGTGGACAATACAGTACTATGAGATTGAGGGCTGATAAAGCAGGTCTGATGTATTCATTGAGTTAGGGAACTTTTTACATGTTCTTCGTGTAGCAATAGTTAACGAGGGAGCTAGTGCTATCTAAAACAAAAAGATAGTTTAGTTAGCTAGCTTGCTAGCTACCTCGCTAGCACTAGCTACTGTACATCACTGGTTACAGCTGGTTAAAAAAAACAGCAAAACAACATGGGACTGGTAGCACTTTGTCGACAGACACAAATATGATGTGGCTAATGACAAGTTACAGTACGCCAATGCCTATAATGTATCGCTCAACCGAACATACAACATAGCTCTTGTAGCCTAAATACAGTGTGTTTCTTAGGCTATCTTGATCTAGATGTATTGCTGGTTAGCTAGCCGCTGACAATACTGACTAAGCTGCTTTATTCATTTACCCCTTGTGTGACTCGACATAACAAAGTCCCGTAATGACCAAAGCTGCAGCTCGCTACTGTACTGCACTTACCTTTAAGTTTGACGTCGACGTGTTAAGTGTTACATGTATGTTATCTCAAGTAGTTCGCGAGTATTCTCCTTGAAATCCGGCGACAGTTTAAGCTAAGCTATCCTAACAATCTGACCTGTTGGTTGATATCTAGCTCGTGCTAGCAACATAGCTTTTCTAATGTACAAATCACATGACACTGCACATCATGTGACTTGTGATTTGTAGGTTAAGACAACCAAAGTTTCCACACCCGACTCAAGTCATGCAGACATACTGCTTACAGGTCCTGTAATATTTACCATCATGGTTGGATTTATGATCACTTAAAAAAAAGACATAAAGACTGCAATGACTGTGTAAACAAGTTTATTTCTATTGTACAGTTTCAATTTACAGTGTAACTGGCCAGAGCGTTTATGAAGCAAATGTATTTGAACACAATGTGTCCTCTCTCTAGGTGTTGATAGTGGCCCTTTTCGAGAAGGCATGAGTGACAACACAGTAACAAATTCCTATCTAATCTTTTAGCATTTCTTTTTGCATCATAATTTGTAACATCTGTACGTATGCATGACTGTTGAAGACAATTTCATAGCTTATATTTGTATCGCAACACCACCCAGATAAAATCTCACAGGGTGGGCCTTAGGATAAATGTTTGTACTGTATTGATTATGACTTCAAAGCATTCCTTGTTTGATAAAAGCCTCACGAAAAACCTAGCAATGAAATCACATTGCACTACAACAAAGCAGAAGTAGACAGCTGAGGGCAAATTAACCCTTGATGACATGTTCATCTTGCCACTTTCAATTACATCACATTTCAATTTGCACTGAATTGACAAAGCCTTATCAACAGCAAGCTTATGGGGGAAAGACAAACCAACAGCTTAAAACAGTAGATTCAGAACACAAAGGAATCTGAAAAATGGGACTATACAACTCTGCATCTCTATAGTCAGTCAGTGCAGCCAAATCGGTATGAACTGAAATATTGAAGATTCAATTCACAAAAGCAATGCACTTATCTCGATTGTGTGTGAGATTCAAACCCTACAGAGTAACTTCCAAGTTTGTGAACCATTTTGAGAACTTTTTACCTTATCACTCAAATACTATTTCCAAGTTTTGAAACAACTATGGCATCCTCTGTGACTGCATTTACATTGTGAAGATATGATTCACAGTTGTTAAGAGTCATAGGCAGTGGTGATGCTAGCTACAGTGAGAGCATATTGGTCAGCATGTTGTTCTTGTAAACATTAAAGACCGGAAGTGAATTTGTAAAGGTGGAGCAAAATTCAGTGAATTTCCATAGAAGCATTTGTCTGTTTGGCAACATTTAAATATCTATCAAATCTGTGCCAATATCTTTAATATCCTCAATAAGGTTCATTAAAAACACTCTACTCTACATATTACATGCACATACAGCTCATTTACACAAACAATCTCAAATAGTTCAAACTCAAACATTTTCAAGTTTGATGAAAAATTATAGGAACTATGAAAACAATTTTCAATTTCAATTATCTATTTTGGCAGGCATACTCTCCTTGGAGTTCAATGTGTGTGTTCTTAAGAGGATGCAGTGTGCTTATTAGTACCTGTTTAACACAGGCGCATTTAGGTGACATGACTATACACTGACTGCATTTAAAAAGACCTGCATGCCTATCACTGAAACTCTTGTGAAACAAGGCACTTTCAGGAGAAAGGTGGTGTGGAAACTGTCTGAATCCAACCCCTAATTATTCTCTGACACTTGACAGCTCCACAATAGTTATTTTGACCTCTTCCAGGCTCAGGGAGTTAAAGTCTCAGTTCTACACAAAGTGTCTAGGGAATATAAGGTGGGACAGCCTCTGATATTAAGCAGGACCAGACATTTGAGAGAGCTTGGGTTGACTTCTGCTTGTCTCATACATTCATTTACCACCTACCAATACCAATGGGTCTCTCAAATGCCAATGAATATCTACACAATATTAGTATGTTTCTGTCAAAAATAAGATAAAAGGTTACAGGAGAAAGGCAGAAATTTATCATGTTGGCAGTTGGAGTTTTAAATGAGTACTACATACCTTGAACTATCAAATTTGTATGACAATACATAATATAGTGACAGAATAAACAGGAAATAAATGTTGTCCCAGAAGAAATAATGCACATATCACATTTAACTTTATAGTATGCACAATCCATTGACTGAGGGCCAAATAACAACACTATCAATCAATATAAATCTCTAATATAGAAATGAATAAAGACATAAACAAGGAATAATACACAGTTTTGGGATGGGTGTTCTCTGGAGGAGTTATCTCCTTCTCATGATCCAGTGATGACTACCAAAGTTGACAAGGATGACACATCTACAAACCTCAAAGTGAGCCTTCAAAATGTGAAACACTAGTCCAAGGAATGAAAAAAGTCATTTCAGCTTTCCAATATAAAATTTGAAAAGTATCTTCACATTACTGGGCAAGTTCCATTAGTTTAGTAAGTGATTAGTAAGTGCTCTAGATTAATACAACCCAAATGGGTTTTTTTGTTCTGAAAGATGGCTATTTCCAAAGTTAGTACTGTTATGCAATGACTCATTCTTAAATGTAATGATTGTAATCTCAAAAATCATTTTAAATTAAAGGCTTCAATGAAACCAAATGGCAACGTAAAATGGTAGTGAGCCTAAATATAAAACCTGATCAAAATGGAAGGATTCATAAATAACCTTTATTGAGTCAAGCTTGATTGTGCTTATTTTTAATTTCTTGATGAACTACTTAACCATTTTCTTTATTTGTATGCTCTCAGGTGTCTCCTCATAGCTTTTGGAACCTCAAATGTCCCCCTTAGCCCTAAACCAAAGCCTTACTTCTTGGGGTGAAAGACCATGAGAGGCCTATCTTCAATTTTTTGCCACGGACTCTTCTTGTTTTCGTCCTTGTCATCTGGATCGTCTTCAGGGCTGGTCATGGAGTCTCGACGGTTCTCGCTGTTACTGCTGCGGCTGCTATTCACGCGACTTCGGCCCCTTCTAGGAATGGTGGAACCCCGAGACGACGGGCCGTCATCCAGAAGAGGGGTGAGGGAGTTCTCCTCAGGCGACACTGGACGTCCTTCACTACTGCTAGGCTCACTGTGATCTGGGTAAGCTAACTTCGAGTAGGTCTTTCCGCCACTGTGGCCTTTGCGTCCTCCGGTTCCCCACCGTTCGTCTTTGCCCTTCCGGATTACTGCAGCCTTGCGTTCTTGAGGGTCCATGGACGAATCGAGGTTGATGTCTCGGATAGCACTGCTAGTGGCACTAAGACCACCGCCGCTGAGGTCATTCCCCACGTCAATGTAGGAGTGGCGCACATGGGCATTGGCACGTCCGTCCATGGAGATGAACCACGCCCGTGGGTGCTGCTTCACCCCAAGTTCAAGAAGCTTCTTCTCTGTCAGAGCCTGGAGTTCACCATTCATCTGGGCCATGGTGGAGTCATTGAATAGAACAGGTATCCTCACGGGACCACCAGAGGAGTCGGAGGCCCAGCTAGGTTCTTCAGAGTCCTCCCCTTGAGAACCGGACTGTTGCTGTTGCTGCTGGGACTGTTGCTGGGAATGGTGGTGCGACTGGCCAGCACCCATAGATGTCCCATCCTTATCCTGCTGCTGCTCCTTCCCATCTTTCCCAGAGAACTCAGAAGACAGACGCATGTAATGGGCCGGTATTACTAAGGTGGGCACCATGCTTCTGTACATGTTCTCTTTCATTTGGTCGATAGAGCTACAGAAGATGATCTGCCCAGGTTGGGTGTTAAGTGAGGTCGGTCTGGCGAGGTGGTCAGCTGCAGCCGCAGAGTACTCCGGAGGTTTGTCTGACTTGTCCGACATGTGACCTTGAAAACGAGGCGGAGACGGGGGGTCGGAGGTGTATCCCCGGTTGTCGTTGGCACTGTGATGGCGGTGGTATTCCGAGTCCTTGTCTTCCATTGGGCTGTAGCTTCTTGAGTAGTCTTCATGTAACAAAGGGGGGTCTAAGTTGTTGGTTTCAGTTGCGCGAGTTACCTTCATGGGGAAGCTTTCACCTCTTTGAGGTCCTAAAGCATTTTTCCCCTTTGCATGTCGTAGCTTATGAGCAGGGACATGCTTGGAAAACTCCTCCCGTGAGCCCTGGTAGTCTCGAGATGGGGATGAGTCGGATTTACCAGGGTCATTAGAGGGGCCAGATTCAACATGACCGCCACAAATGAGGTTGAGTCGGGAAGTGGAAGTGCCTTGGTCACGTTTGGACCCATTCAGGGTAGAGGCGTGGGGCTTGCCTTGCTGTCGTCGTGGTTTTAGACACTTACGTCTAAAAGAGAACGAAATGAAGAAAATGTTATGATAATACGAAGTGAATTCAATTATATTATATTTAATAATAATTTCCTTAAAATAAATACAACTGATCCAGTTGATTAATGTATATGTATACTACTCATTTTTTATCAGTACAATGATACTTAGCACCATCATGGCAGTAATGTAGGATCAATGTATTGACAATGTTGATAGAAGGCCAAAATGAAGACCTGCGTCTATGCTCCCCACACCTGCAGTAGTAGAGCAGCACACACAGCAGGATGAGGACAAGCAGAGCCAGGGAGCCCAGGATGGAAAGCAGGAAAAGGGTGTGATAGGTGGTGATATCCCTCAGGCCAGGGTGACCCAAGCCCATGCCTGGAAGACAAACCAGACCCTTTTTGTTTAAAATAAATTATTAATTTCCCTTATTGTTGTTCATTCACTTCAGTAGGCCTTGTGCATTCACATTAATGTAAGGGCTGAAGGTTTTAGTTATTTTTTCTGTACACTAGTAAAGGTACAATAGGTATGATTTTTTCAGTATAACCATAATAATTGTGTCCACATAAAAATGTTTTGTAAGATAATGAGGCCCGCAAAGTTGTTTAGCAAAGCAGACAGCTCAGTGTCAGTGAGTCAATTTCAAATTTTGTAGCCGCCCACTATTTTCCAGCCAATTAGGTTCCATTATTATTACACAGACAAAAAGGTATACATACAGTGAAACGTCAAATGCATAGGAAGTGCCTGAGCTTACTGCAATTAGACTTAACATATTGAGATATCTTGCCAGAGACAAATTGTACAAGACAATGTTATGGCTGAAAAGACCACCTCACAGGACAGGGGATCCCCCTCAGGAGTGGTACTGCACCATGCCATTATAATCTATGCAACATAGCAGGAAATGCAGAGAAATCAAAACTAAATTGGAAACAGATAGCTTGAAGACATTACCTGCAGATGATGGAAAGGCTGCTAACCAATACCCCAACTGAGGAACCACCACATTCCAGATAAGTTGTGTTCCCTCCTTCTTGATGTATCCAGTACCATTTCTGACCCAAAGACCTAAAAAAGATCATAGGAAGCGAAAACATTTAGGCAAACAAAATGACATCACTGAGAATCTGAGATAGACTCAATGTTCCACCAAAAGTGTGAATGACTTAGCAATGTTAATGTACAATGACTATAGCAACTAGAGTAATCTATATTGTTCTATTATTATAACAACCTTCATTGTTTTGTTATCTTTCCTTGTTTTGTCGCATTACAAAATATGGCATTAAAAAAATAAATGGACATTAAAACAATTGTAAGAGGTAATCCACACCTGTCTTGGACTGAAACACCCAGGAGGGTATACTGGTGGCGATCCGGGTGCGGGTATCCGATGGCAGCGGCACAGAGACATGGATTGGGTCAGATACCTGGATGGCTTTGCCATCACGGTCAAACAGCTGCACACTGACCACTGCCAATGCTGTTAGATCGGTCCATCCTGTTTCGGCCCCTGCAAATAAGCAGACATTTGTATGCTCAAATCACGCTTTTATGTTAGCTTACCTTGGCAGTGTCCTTTTATCAATTTCATTTAATGTTTTCAGTAACTGCGCTAGATCAATCCAAACAAATATTTTTATAGCTGTTTCTTTCTTTAATTTTGTGTTTAAAAAAATGTGTGAATCGAGAAAATATAGGTCGTCTTTTTTTTTGTTGCTTAATTTGTTATTGACAAAACTAGTGAATGGTCAATTGTTTCAACATGTTCACATGTACTTAACAACTAGGGTGCAAACTGGTGCAAACCTGAGCTGTTGGTCTCCTGACCAAGCAGGTAAGGAAAGCCCCCTATCTCATACTGGCTCTTGGCTGTGGTTAGCACAGCTGACAGAGCAGTGTAATTAGAACTGCCTGACAGTTGAAGGGACTTCCTCTGGAGCTGAACCAATGGCTGGTTCCGTGCACCTAAGGAAAAACACACAGAAACACAATGAATAGGCTTTATTGTCTTCTTAAAGCTTGATCATACAAACACACATTTAATAGTCCCCCAATCCTTTAGATTAGATTTATTTCACAGCAATTCGATTTTTTTTTTTACTTGAATCTAAAGTAGGCTATTTTAGACATGACTCTCCAAAAAGGAACTCATAAAATGTAGCTAAGCATTCATTAAAGTTGTTGCTATGGTGACAGGGACAGGAAATCTGAAAATGTTGGGCTGAAAACCTCTGGAGGACTGTGATTGCAAGCCAGAGAAAGACAAGTGAAAATGCACTTCAAATTTCAGGGGAGGTAGATTGATTCTGGATAATACATTTCACTGGAAGAAAATAAATGCTTCAACAGTTTCAAAGGGTTAACATTAAAGTTTAAACTTGACAAATGTATCTAGAAGCAAAAAACAATATTTTTGCTTGTCTAATCTAATCTACTTCAGAAGTAACTTCAAACTTGAAAAAGGGAAAATCTCAACAGATTCTGACCTGGGGACCCACACAAGATCTGGATGACATCCTCATACAAGATTAGGGTTCCTGGCCTCTGGACGAGAAGGTACAAGCTAACAGATGCATACACTGGAAGGGAATCAAGACAGAAACCTTTGAGTTTTTGAGCAATTATTTTGCATTTTCTGGCATGCACAAATATATGTCTAACACTAGGCTTACGTAAACAAGGGGACCTGGGCTTGACCACTATTTGCCATGTTAAATGAAGGCATAGTCTCCTATGACTGATTATCAGATGTCCAGCTGATAAACATAATCTTTGTGTAATCACATGTTACATTTCATTTAAATCTGATTACATGCTAATAGCAGAGTTTCAAAGTAGATTAGTGGAGCTTATTCAAGTATGTGGCATTTCAATAAGAGACTAGTATGGTGGGCAGTGCACTTTAACATTATTTCATTCCATCAGGCAGTTGACTCGTTCACTGTCCTTCATGTATTCAATTTAAAAGGTGTCAGCCATAAACCACAACATCTATTCTATTCAGTCCTGAAATTTAATAACGAAGCTTTCAAACATGAAGTGTCACTTTGACTTACAGGGAATCCGGTTTGAATGCCACGGGACAGAGTTGGTGACGTAATCCTGTTTGGACGCTGAGATGATGACCCAGGTGTCTGGACGGTACAGGAAGCTGACTCGAAGAACGCCATCACTGCCCGCCCTGCTGGATGCCAAGACAGACTGGTTCCCATGAACCACCACATCAGCATCAGCCAAAGGGGAAAGGTCACTGTTGTCGAACACCTGAACTCTGATCTCGACCTCTGGAAGAGAAGAAAATATGTTTCAGACATAGACACCTTAAATGTACCATAGCTGGTCAAGAAGGTGTTCTATTCTCATCATTATTTGGGTTTTCAATATCTTAGCAATATAGTCATAAATATGTGAATGTTTGGATAGTGGCAGGATATATGTTCACTGTTATGGCCATTTTCCCATCTTTTTTGTATTCAGACATAACAATTAATTTATTATTTTATTTTACATACAATCAATGAGTTTACACTTACATTGAAGAAACATCCCTTGAATAAGAGAGTCACAGCTTTTACACTTTTGTATTCAGAAGCAAGATTTTCTCCCAAAACATGACGTTATTCCTCTTTAACCAGGAATATGGGTCTTGCTTCAAATGTTTCCATGGAAACAAGGATTCACAGAGCTGACAGTTTGAAGTGTGTTTCCAATGTAGCAAGCAAATGTAACCAGATACAGACTGATACATAGGCCTAATGTGCATGTAGGGGATTATTTAACATATTTCTTTCAACACAAACACGTGTGTGTCTATGTGAGAGAGAGAGAGAGAGAGAGAGAGAGAGAGAGAGAGAGAGAGAGAGAGAGAGAGAGAGAGAGAGAGAGAGAGAGGGGGGGGGGGGGAGGGGGGTGTTGGAAAACTTCTGATCCAGAAGTAAGGATGTAATCAAAAAACATCTGAGTATTTTATAGGGTTAATCACCTGTGCTACTTTTGCCTGCTTTTTGTTTAACTGGTCTTGATAATCAACCTCGTTACAGAGCTGCAATTACTGGAGTCCTTTGTTTAAATATATGTGTTGGTTATTTAACATAAATGTGTGAATTGTTTACTATTAGACAGGAGTTATTGATTAGTGCAATACTGTTGTTGTACATTACCATAGCCTAGTGTTCTCTCCATTAAAGCAGATAGCCTAGAGATAAAGGCCTACCTTAATTAGATGGAGGTACAATGGACATTTAACACTGCAGCAATGGTAGGCTTCTGACAAGAGTCGGTTCAGCAGACGTTCAGCTGTTCTGACAGCATATATACACATTTTATTGGAATGCATTTAACACTTTGTCTACTGCAAAGTATGTCCATGATCTATAAATCCAGGGTGAGCATGACATGCAAAATGTACCTACACCTAGGCTATTTGAAAACAAAGGACGTGTGAACGCATGATTTCAGTTTGATGCCTGCTACAGGCCGCATATAGCCTAATGCCTTAAAATAAGGTAGGCTACTCTCGCCAGCGCTAGAATAACCGAATACGTTAACGATTTATTCAATCCATAAACTAAACAGGTTCTTCTAGTTGCCCCTAAAACTGGCTTGCTCGGGAAAACGCTTCTAAACCCGATCTACGATTGTATCTTCTACTGGAAGACGTTAGATAGCTAATTGCAAAATATAAAAAAATATGAGTAGGCTAGGTGTAGAATTGCGTGGAAAACATTCGCCGTTCAATTAAATTACGTCCTGTATAATTATCTGTGTAGATTACATAACAATTGTCAACAAAAGCCATAAATATGCAACCACTCCCATCTTTCTTATGCTGCATCCCATATGGTCCTTACCAAATGCTCCCTGGTCTGGAAGAGATTTGGCGAATGCCTCCCAAACCGTCGAGATCAAAATAAAGAGGAGCCAACGAGAGATGTAGAAAGGTGGCATGCTTCTAACTACATCCCTATTTCCAAACTGGAGGCCATACATCCATATTTCTCCTTTAGCTATGCTCTGCTCATCTCTCGGACGCCTATTCTCACATTTGGATGCTTCTGAGACGCTATGTCTGTCGGCCTACCCTTGTTTTTATTGTCTGATGCGGAGGGTACGTTACCCTAAGATACCCTCTGGTGGTCGACATCAGAATGACAAGAGTGTTATCTGTTAGTTAAAATATATTTGTAATATATATATTTTTTTATAAGGCAGTTTATAAAGTGAAGCATATAACTTTTGTAGCAAACAACTCAATCTTCCTCACAATTAAGTAGATTTGTGACCATCCAAGAGTTAATATAAATACAGTATTCAACTAGCAGTAAGTATTTAATAGGGGTTATACGGAGCGCCCAGCGTTCGAACCGGAAAACAGATGTAATCGTTTCCGCTTCTCATTTCCGTACACATCTGCAGCGCTTGGTGATGCAAAGAACTTATATTGGCCGGGTTTCCCAGATTCGTTAAGAAGCTCTTAACGCTATGAGCTTCTTAAGAGCGTTCTAAGAGCGTTCTAGAGCGTTCTTAGAACGTTCCTAAGAAACCCTGCCATTGACAGAGAAGTTCAAGCATTTTATAAATTATATTACTCTCTACATTAGGCTAAGTGTGACAGGTAAGAATAAAGTGATGAGTTTATATAACGTTATAATAGCCTAACGTTAGACCGTTTCCCAGGAGGTACACTAGCTCTACAGTACACATTACTACGTTAGCCTACAGTATACACAAATAAGTTATCAATGAAATATATGAATTCAGCAAATTAATTTAAGAAGCTCATTTTAATTTACTGTCATATCCATATAAGTCATTATTCTGGTTTCTATGGCTAGGACCTGCAGTTCCTAGAAGGAATTAAGTTCACTAGCCTACTACTAGACAAAAAAACGTTAAAGTTAGCAGGTGCATAAGATTACGCTACCGACAAAATTTACCTGTCAGGGTCTTTGGGAAAGCGATGAAAGGAATAAATACTGTCACATTGGTAGTTGTTGCAGTTGATTGCCGAACACTGCGTTCTTTGAGTCCACTTGGACTTCGTTGTCATATTGTGTCTCTTTCTGTGTAACTGTTATAACTAGCTAGTATGTAACTTTGTTACTATTAGTCCAGGCAAAGTAGCGTTTTACAACAGACTAATTGTAAAAAAAAAAAATTTGCAGCTTAGATCATTTCTATGAGGTGTCCAGAACAACATACTAAAAGTCCTAAGAAATCCTTGTTGAGGAAATATGTTAAATTCTCATCAATCCGAGATGTGTGCCAATAAGGCCAGGCAACATTACACCCCAATGGGGCTATTTTTTCCTTTACTCCTATCAAAATGAAACTTTACACAATGAAACTACCCATGACAAGTACAAAATGTTGTATTACAAGTTTATAAATATGCAAATGAGCTATACACTAATCGAATATGCCCAAAATACACCCAAATAGGCTTAATTTTTTCCTTTACTCCTACCACAATAAAACTTAACATAGTAAAAGTATAAATGAAAAGTAACTTTTTATTACAAGTTTCTTTTGAAAGTAATTTGAATATGCACATGAGCTCCACACTTATTGAATATGCTCTAATTTGAATAGGCAGAAACACCATTCATATGACAAATACATTGGCCCAATCTTCATCCAATCATCCTTCTGCCAATGACCTGATGGTCATTATTGGCATAAATCTCCCATCCAAAACATGCCACCCCCAGTCTTTTGGTCCATACGTTCACTTCCCCCTTTCCACTCCATCATTTGGCAAAAGACCCAAAGACTATGGAACTTTGCAGCTGTTGACGTTGGAGGGATAGTTACATTTATGCATTTAGCAGACGCTTTTATCCAAAGCGACTTCCAAGAGAGAGCTTTACAAAAGTGCATAGGTCACTGATCATAACAACGAGATAGCCCCAAACATTGCGGGTAGCCAAAACATGAAGCATACATTGTGAAAAACCAAATAAGTCCCAAAGGGAAGAACCATAAGAGCATGTTTAGACAAGTTACAATTAAACAACATGAACTTCAGAAGTGCAAGTGTGTACCTGTAGAAAAAGCAAGCAACAATAATATAATTCACAGCGAGTACAATAACTTTAAGTCAGTTACAACTAACCAACAAGAGCAACAAGTCTCTCAATAAGAGTCATTGTGATCCTGGAGGAAACTAACATCAGGTCCAGCCAATCATTCCTAAGTACCGGAACAAGTGCGTCTTGAGCCTTTTCTTGAACGTGGGGAGACAGTCAGTGTCTCTGATGGAGGTGGGGAATTGATTCCACCATTGGGGGGCCAGACAGGAGAAGAGCTTGTGTTGGGACCGGGCACTCTTGAGCGGTGGGACCACCAGACGGTTGTCAGAAGAAGACCGTAGTTGGCGGGTGGGGGTGTAAGGCTGGAGGAGAGACTTGATGTAGTCGGGTGCAGTCCCATTTACCGCTCGGAAAATAAACTGAGTCTCCACTATATTACGCTGCACCTCAAAATGCTTCTGACCTTAGATCACAATACTTTCTTTTAGCAATTTACAATTTTTATTGCTGCATACATAGCCTAACTCTTACATACATATACAGTACATTTGCCTCAACCCTTACTGTAGTTCTGGGCTTGTGCTATTGTTGTTCAGTTTCTGTGCAGGCATGAACAGGGGGGACAACCTGGATATTGAGCTCTGAGTAATGAGCTGTCTGAAAGAGCAGTGCAGCAGTGTCATTACACACTGCTGTGCCAGCTTTGCACGAACACTGACTGGAGGTCATGACGACAGGTTCTGAATCACGTAGCACTATCTGTGTAAAATACACAAAGAGTCCATTAGACAAACATTGATACTGATGTATCCTTTGAAGTGTTTTTGAAGTGAATTTTGCTACTATTCAGATACCGCTGAATTAAGAATTGGCCTAGTAAAGTTGCTGGGGTACGTTTGTTGACAAGGGGTTTCCTACAAGTCTATTACAATACGAGGTGAGGTATACCATACCAAATATGTTGCAATAGAAAGATTTACTGTCAATCAACTTCGCCCCAATTACCTTACTTCTCCACTATCAGGTAGACTATAGCCATTTATCAAGTGTCTCAGAAGAATGTTTACATAGTCGAGAACATGCTCATGGTCAAATGAAAGCAGTTGTAATGTAAATATTTTCGTTCTGAGAGGCTTGATGAACGCATGCTATGCTGCAGTCATTGCACTGGAACAGCAAAATTGAACAGAATACCCAAACCCATCCCTAAACATTAGCCTACTCTCAAGCTGTGTGGTTTTTCATTCTTCTGCATGGACCTGTGACAAGCTGCTCTGACACTGATAGTACCGGTCAACCTGTCTTTGTTTGAAACTGGTGGACAAGAAGATACAGCATTCATCCACTCAGTACTTTTATCATTAGTCTAACAATATTTTAGAAATCTGAAACACCTGCCAGAACAGCAGTCTACATTAGACCTACAGTCGACACATTAGACCTACAGTCAGATGGATTACATAACGGTTGACCAGCATAAACACACAGGACATCGTAGTAATTATACTGTTGGTACTATAACCCCATCGCTAAAATGCAGTCTTCGTTTGACTGTTTTAATCGTCTGCGAGCAAAAATAAAAGACTAAACTACTGATAGCATACAAGTCTAAACTAACTACTGATAGTTAGCTAACACTATCGCTATATCCGATGCCATTAGCAAAAGCTACACATATTACATACCTTCATAATTATGAATAAATGAGGAGGCGTAAAACTTAAATACCTTGTCTAACAGAGTACTCGGGGCTCTGGACGTCCGTTTGGCAATACGGTGTACATCGGAAATTGTAATTAAGGGTAACGTTAGCTCCTGTAAACACCGAAGGTGGCCATTACTACGCGTGTTTACATCAGTAGCTGACGACCGGAAGTAGTTACATCTGTTTTGTAGAACCCGGAAGAATGTTGCGCATAACCCCTATTGGGTGTGCTTTGCCTTCGGCAAGGGCACAACCTTTGTTCTCTCACATATATATTATTGGGTGTGCTCAAGCCTTCGGCGAGAGCACAACCTTTGTTCTCTCGATTGAGTTGCTTCTATTGGGATTTACGTTCCGTTGCATGGTTTAGGCTCAAGTTACGTTTTTGTGGCGAAAAGTGAAGCTAACTGTGGCTAATTTGCTAGCCACAGTCACTGACGTTACTAACGTCACTACGTCACTAATGTCACGAAAACACGCGTGACTACCTGTAGCAGAACATTCGTTTAGCATCTGTTAACTTGGGGGATAGCTAGGCTAACTATAGCTTTACTGCAAGGCAGCTGCAGAAACGCCACAAGCAAAGAGGCCAGGGTGATAACTATTTACTTATTTTACTTTGTGATGTGAAACACAATTGTAAAATGTAATGTTAACTTCTGGGAGATAGCTAAGCTAACTGCTTTACTGCAAGACAGCTGCAGAAACGCCACAAGCAAAGAGGCCAGGGTGATAACTATTTACTAATTTTACTTTGTGATATGACACACAATTGTGATGTGTAATGTACAATATAAGCTGATTAAGGAAGTACATCTACTTTCGGAAACAGTAGTCTACTATTTCACTGAAGTATTAGCATCATGACATTAGCCTGTGTTGCCCGGGCAACACATACTACAGTGGTCTATGACGTATCTGTTTTCAATCATTAAAATAAACATTCCTCACAAATAAATTTTCGTTGTAGGATTTATTATGACATTAGTAAACGATTTGTTGGTAAAATTACCATTACCTGTGGTTTCAAACCAGTGTAGCTCACTGCAACGCTGTAGCCTACCCGAGACACTAGTGAGTAGCTAACAAAAACATCTCCACAGCTGTTTAGGAAGTCAAACGGCGACAGAACATGTTCGGCACTCCCCTTACTTACATCAAAAGTCTTTCAATAGGTGAAACTATCTGACTACTAACCTGAACTTCATTGCCACAGCCTAAACTTTGTCAATCTGTTCATGAAAATAATTAATTTCAGCCTAAACCATACAACGGAACGTTAAATCAAATTCAACCAACGCAATCGCTACCGGTCTTCTTCAGACAACCGCCTGGTGGTCCCACCGCTCAAGACCGCCCGGTCCCAACACAAGCTCTTCTCCTGTCTGGCCCCCCAGTGGTGGAATCAACTCCCCACCTCCATCAGAGACACTGACTGTCTCTCCACCTTCAAGAAAAGGCTCAAGACGCACTTGTTCCGGGAGTACAACGGTACTTAGGAATGGTTCGCTTGACCCGATGTTAGTTTCCTCAAGGATCACAATGACTCTTGCTCAGAGACTTGTTGCTCTTGTGGTTAGTGGTAACTCATTAAAAAAAATTGTACTCGCTGTGATATATTGTTTTTATTATTGTTGCTTGTTTTTTCCACAGGTACACTTGCACTTATAGCAGTTCATGTTGTTTAATTGTAACTTGTTTAACTACATGCTCTTATGGTTCTTCCCTTTGGCACTTACTTTGGTTGTTCACAATGTGTGCTTCATGTTTTGGCTACTCGCAATGTTTTGTGGCTATCTTGTTGTTATGATCAGTGCCTATGCACTTTGTAAAGCTCTCTCTTGGAAGTCGCTTTGGATAAAAGCGTCTGCTAAATGAATAAATGTAAATGTACCAAGACGAACACAGCAGTAGTCTAGTACTGTACCGTAGTAGTACAATTTACCGGGGCAGCTTCTCCACACAGGGCTATATCGCATTTTGCGTTGTTACTGACAATGATCGCTACCAGTGAGCTTTTTATGAATGAGCGATTCTCCACTAAATAAATGTGAAGCTTATTTACGTTTTTGGGGGCATATTTTCAGTTAGCAGATGGTACTGTTTGGAATCGCGATTCCATCTTCTACTGCTGGTAACGTCGTTGAATAGTCTTCAAAGGGGGTTCTTTATTAATGAATGAATGCAATATGAGTAGGCTAAATGCCTGAAAATATCACGAGAAGGGAAAAACTTAAAAGGAAGTTTAAGTCATAGAGATTAGGTCAATTTTTACACCGGTCTGCCAAATTTATTCGTCTTGATTCAGCTATGAGGCTGCCTCTTGCAGGGGAAATGAGAAGACATCTATTTCATTCTACGCTTCACTCGTATTTTGAGTTGTAAATGAGCAGCAAAAGATGCTTTTAAATCTATGTAATCTTTATAATTAATAAGTATGCATTTTTATATAAAATACACAGGAATATCAGTTGTAAAAATGTAATTAAAAAACGGACCCCTGTGCAACCGACGCAAGCAAGCACACCCTACAATTTCCCCAGAAATTGTACCCTCTCTAGTTAGCATTGTATTGCTCATGTTTGAGGCTATAGATAACACATCGGCACATCAGTCTTCACAGAAGATGAAACATGAGACTCAATAATACAAATGTCTTAAAGATTTTATAAATACAGCGATACATTCTTGACGTCTTTGAGGTTTCTGGGTTCACAGGGTGACAGGGATTTCATGTGTAACCCATGCAGCTAAAGATTATTCTGACCTCAGTTTTGTTCAAGAGGCACTGGCTGACCAGATCCAACAGCAGCTCAAGCTTTCTCAAAACATCAACTTAATAAACACGTAACAGCCTTGTAATACCTGTTACAAGCGTGTAAAACCCACAAAACAGCAAAAAAGTCAACAAATACCTAACGCTATGAAACTGACAAGATTATGTTGGAAACAAAGAACACCAATACTCTCAAATTGAGTTAAGAGTGAAACAGTAAAATTATGCAGATTTCCTAAATAGTGTCCACAAGAGGACACTAGTCACAGTCACTAACTGATGATTGGACAAAGCGTGAGAACTGCCTATTGAACAGCAGTCATTCAGTTGTTAAGGAATAATTTTAAAAGATATTTAACAGCCTGTTCCAAAAATGTACTCACACACAGGCACACACATGCAATGATCATTTGAAGGACCAGAAAAACAATCAATGATTCATACTGGTTCATTGACACAAGGAGTTTATGCACTAACTTGTACACACACAAAAAATGCAAACAAATAAACAATATCCTTGTAGTTGCATTTCAGCACAAAAAGCATAGGTTGAAGTCTGCAGATTCAAATACACAATGCATATTACAAAGTTTACTATTGTATTCAGATATACAGCAACATGACAGTATTTCTGGTACATCAATACCAGAAATACCGTGCAACACTATCATTAATAATGACAACAAATTATATGCAATACTATGATTTTTACTACCGCATATACTGTACACAATCTTCTGAAATCTCCTCACTGACTCCCCTCAGGAGACAGGATTTATTATTCTTAGCTCTTTGGTCTTTGATTAAAATATAAGTCTCACTGACCTTCACACCCCCAGTCACACTGCTGTCTTGGAGGATACAGGCAGTCATAAATATAGATGTCAGTACAGTGACAAGCCGCAATCAATTCGCTGTGAAATGGGCCTATGCACTGTTCTACCCTTAGAAAAAACCACCTCCAAAAAACACCTTAGCATGGAAAACACACACTTGCACAGATACACCCATGTAAGACCACAAATTAACATTTCATCCTTCTTGTAAATGTTAGTGGTCACAGCATGTGTTAATGGTCATATGATTAATTGATACTGTAAAATGCTCTGCTGTGGCACCTCATAAAAAGGTAACATTCCACCGTTATTAATATTTGCCTTAAAACGCTTAAGTCACCCTTTAACCCTTGTGCTGCTTTCGGGTCACATGACCCAAAGGTTCATAACGAACCATCGTTGTGTTTACCCAATTTTACCCAATACAAAAACAAATAAAAATAATTTTCTTTTAACCTTCGCAATGTGGGGGGTCTGAGACAGCCCAACGGTTAAAAGAAAATGCTTCACTTTGTTTTTGTATGCGGTAAAGTTGTCGCAATACGACGGTGGGTCACAATGACTGATGGGTCAGAATGACCCGAAGATAACACAAGGGTTAAAGACATCCTTTATACTTTTAGCATAACATCTATTATATGGGAAGACATTATAAAACATCAGTAGGCTAGCCTGATGCGGCACATGTTGATTAGAGATGGCTTGGAAAACTGTCTACTTGCTACAACAACCTTTTTTTACCCAAAGTAGAATGTGAGAAACCAGAAAGGTCAGTCAGATAGCATTGCATCACAGAAGCATTGGTAATGAGGCATATCCAACACTAAACAAACAAAAGCAACTTGGACACTTTGGTTCTTTGATTCCTGATCTCTCTATTGTTTTATCCTTAAACAAGTATCAGCATTAATTTGTCTTGACTGAGCAGTAGATTTATGTGGAGGCAAAAACTGTTGTGTCGATTATTATTGGACAGAGCCCAAGTTATAACTGTAAGTGAGCCAGAGAGTTGCACGGTTATAAGATGTCAGAACAAAGCACATTCAGTGATACAAATCAGGGAGAATGTCCAGCGTAACCTTTTTAAGCAGATGCAGCAAGTTGCTTAAGTCAAAGCTCATCAAAAAAACTGCACACTGCAATGCATCCTTGCAAGTGCATCAGCATTTCAACTATAAAGGAGACCCAAGGGTTGAAAAATAACTCAGTTTGTACATACTGGTATTGTACTATTTATTTTTACATTTGATGACACACAAATCTAAACCATATCACCTACCATTTTTGTAAATGAAATTTAGCAAATTTCTCTCGTACATCAATCCAACAATGAGTCAATTGTTAATGTTAATGTGACCTATTTTATTGGAATAAAAACATGTATTTTTTTATTATTTTTTTATAATTGGTCATACACCCAAAACGACAGTTCAGGATGTTTGTTGATCAAAGGTCATATTGGGACATGGTGGAGCACATTCAGATCCACCTGTTTTCATTCTTTCTGAGTGATTGTATATAAAACGTTGGTGCTCAGGGCAGTATCTGACTGGGTACTGTGACTGCCAAACAAATGATGTTAGGTACAGCTCCCTTGTCTCAGTGGTGTTGCAAAAACAAGAGGCCCCCTACTAGTAGAATTTCATAACATGTGTTATGTGATATGGTTGTGATGGGTAATTTTGTCCATAACCTTCTTGGTATAAAAGATTGTTTAAGTACACACGTGACTTGTTGTCCAACCAAGACGGTTCTAGTACTGTACCCTACATGGCCTTTCTGTTCAATTGAGATAATGTCAATTTCAACAGTCTGACACCTCATGGAGAAACAATAAATAAATCATAGTCTGTGTGCATCTGAAAGAAAGATTTGATCCAAAGAGTGGCAAACTTTTTTTTAAACCCCAGGACTCACTACAAAATGAGGTTAGATTACAAAAACACATTTACTTAGAAAGAGGTGCCATCTTTCTAGAAAAAGACAACCAACCTGACCAGACAAACATGTTTTAAGCACTCTTCTTCCAATGCATGTACAATAGATTTTTAATCACCAGTCATATTTATCTGTGTGCCATTGTTATGCTTGAAGTGCATGGCTACAGACTAGAGAATAATACAATAATATTAACAAATATATAATAATTCTCAAATACATTAAACCCAGTTTCCTGGCCTTCAGACTTCACGGCATTTCACCAATAGAGAGTTGCACTGTCCCTTTGGGTTGGCTCACTTTTCTGAACTATGCCTAGGCATGTCAATTGACCTGAGAATGCCTTAGCATTCTACATGTTTGGCATGTTGTACATTCAAAGCCATAAAAAGTACTTTGGAGGGGCCCAGGCAATGGTTTGGAGCAAACCACAATGCCCCTTATTATAGGCCTTCATTACAATATCCTGGTCCGATGCAGGCCTATAGCCTTTCTTAGAAAGTCAATTTCCCTATTAGACATAATACCATAACACCAGTATGGTTTTATTTGTGTTCTACAAATGCGTTAATTAGTCGATGGCGTGTTTGGCAACTAAAATAGGGCACGTGCACGACAGGGCTTGGGCACTCGAGGCATGGGTTTCTCTGAAAGACGAGGATAAATCTCAATGACAATTCGATCCAGATTGGGTCGTCCTTCAAAATTGTAGATAACCCTGTGACGTCAGGATTAAAGATTCGTTGACGACGGAGAGACCTTACATAATTAAATAAAGAGGTAGCGAATTAGGATGTTACTCCTTCGACGCGCAACTACCCCTTGGCTAATGGGGACACGATCTACAAACTGGCAGCGACGCGTGTGCATGGTTAGAATCTCGGTGGAGCAGTGGACTATAGGTTCAAGAACGAGCAAAAGGGAACTGTTCATGTTTGACTGATAGTAAAACGGTGATTCTGAAACACTTTCGGAAAGAGTTTTGAGGGGTACCATCCGGATCTAACATGACGCACGTCTCCCAAGGTGTATTGGATTCCTTTCCTGTAATACAAACTGACTGACTTCATTTGAGTATTCATGAGCAACCGAGACGGATGGAAAGGATACTGCATAAGACTTTGAATCATTGAACAATGAAACAAAGATTTCTTCATCGGTTTTTTTTTGACTTGCAAGCTTACCAAACAGTGATGAGCTTTCTTGCCGATAACTCTCCAAGTAGCCCTAGGGCCATCTGCCACCTAACGTTATAATATGTATCTTAACCGCGTCGACGTTGATTTAAAGCTCTATGCCATGTGTAATAACCACCAGTAAAGACCACTTTTCTGTGACAAAAATGTAACTGATATTTATTAAAATTCCATTGCAAAGACGAGCGAGACTTACCCGCGGAAATGCGTCGGTTATGCACCTTTCTCGTGCAGGTGAGTGCAGCCTTGTGCGCAGTAATTTCGTAATATGCTGAATTGTAATATTGTGAAAAGATTAATTAGATAACTATTCTAGTGTTAGACACAAAGTTGACACATTAACCAAGCAATATATTGTATGTTTCTACAGTCTATACAATAGCCTCTTTTTTGTTTTTAAACGTTTTTCTGACCTGGGCAGATCTAATTTAAATAGGCAGTAGTTTATCTAAAACTTTAATTTATGCTGTTGTATTCTTTGGTTGAGCGGAGGTGACAGTAAGGCTTGACAGGGGGGATATGTGATTGAGTTCTGTAAATTGCCATTAATGCAATCTCATGATGTTATGATTAAAGTACCTAAAACACGCTGTTAGACGTTATCGCCCATTCCTAAGTAAACGGCAGGCCACCACATTTGTAACAGGCAAGGATCTAAGGTCCAAGTAGGCAAATTCTCCTTCATGCGCTTTCTATTTACAGCCTGCTCCCATTGTTTTAATTTAAGACCAGGGCACTAACAACACTCCCATAGGCACAACAAACACTACATGCCTGTCGAGGTCCATAAGCACTCTGAAAATACTTTAACCTTAAATAGAATTGCAATTTCCATTGAGAGCATTGTGTTTAACCTACAACATATCTGCTAATCTGTAATTTCCTGGAAGAGTTGCGAAGATACTCTTTACGGATACCTGGAAAATGCATGAATGAAATGTATCTAAACAACAAGGATCAACCTGGTTTGTTGAAAGAGACTTTTTGACACACTTTACAAGGAGAGAAAAACTCATGTATTTACTTTAAATTGTGCAACACCGTTATCATTTCTAAGTAAGCAAAGTCTCCTTGAATCTACATGGGATTTTATAGTATTACACTTAGTATTCCATTTTTACTATGACAGATGAAAGTGTAACTAAACCGTGTTTAAATTGCATTTTTAATTTTAAAATAAACATACTGGAAAAAGGATATGTCACAACTAGCTTTTTACATTTTACATTTAGATGTTACTTATTTAGCAGATTCTTCCATCCAAAGTGAAAATACAGCAGATTATCAAGAGCCAGAGGTGCACAGTTCTTACAATATTTATGGTTAGTGCAAGGAACTGTCTGTACTTTGACCAGACACAGTTCAACAATAACATCATCTCAACTTCATTCTGATGATTGGACAGTGCAGCAATAGCAACACAGGAGTTTACAAGAAAGTGCTCGAACAAGATCTCAAATACAACATACAGAAGATGCCTGTTTCGCAAGTATCACAAGAATACATTTACAGAGTGGTGTGTAAGAGCAGTAACTGCAGAAAACAGCAAATATGACCTACAATGGTTGACTATTCCAATTTGTAGACAGGCAGCAGCATCCATGTGAAAGGTCCTCAAATGTACTGGAACAACAATGTACATTCAATCATATTTTTCCCCAAAAAACATGACCCATTTGAGTATTTCCCTATGACAGGTCCAATTTAAAGGCTGTGTTTTTAATAAAAGAACACAATGATTTGATTTAAAATTCCATTTTTGTATTGCTCCACAGTTGTGTTGGCCTACTTTACTGTTTCATTACTTACAGTTGTTCTTCTCTTGTTTAAATCCACAGTAGACTACAAGAATAGTGATGTAGAGACAAGGCAGAAAAGGCGTTTAGAGGTCACCTAACAGTTTTAAAAGCATTTGCCATGTTCAATGAAGCAAGCATGCAGTCTTGCACGTTTAATATTTTTACTTCTCCATCAAGTGAAAGTAACAGACATGGGTTCTCTGCCAAAATGGCTATGTTGTCCTGTCCCAGCCATGGTCCAAAATGATTTTAATATTGATATGAGGAAGCATGCAACCTGGCCAAAATACAAGTATCCTGTGTAACACATGGAAAAGTCTGGTTAAAACACACTTTCTCTGTTCTCAGGTTTCTACCCTGATAAGCGTTCTCCTACCATGGACTTCAGCGGAATTGACTTGTGAAGTTCTGCTCATGCCACCAGGAAACATAACATGTAAGCAAGCCTGACTAATTCTGTAGGCCAAGGCGATTTAATTGCCAGAGCGCAAAACTATAAGTGTAAAATTAAATGCCAAATTTAATGAATACATTGTTTATACACGTACAGCCTCTAGCAATGTGCCTCTTCTTCACATTTGAAGAAGTGGACCTTCAGTAGATGAAGGCGTAAATTGATTACTGAAACTTGATTATTCCTTAGTCAACAGGATGTCAGGTCGAATGACTTAGAACCCCAGTTCCCAGTATGTTGTGTTAAATCTAATGGTCGGCTACAACCATAGCAACTTACCAATGCAGAGATGTGCCCCAGACAGAATAACAGGAGCAAAAAGAAATGTGCTGTTAATTATGACCAAGCTTATACACCAATAGACACAAACAACAACAGAAATGTATGGAAAAAGCCATGTGTTTAGTAACTATGATATAATAATAATAATTGTATTTGTAATTTACATTTAGTCATTTTTTTATGCACTTTATATTTAGTATGTGCTACAGGTTAAAAACAAGAAAGGGCGCAAATAAAATATGTAAAACAAAAAAATAAATAGGACAGATAAAAGAGGTTAAGAATCAGCCAAAGGCTCTGTTAAAAAGGTGGGGTTTTAGGCCACGTTTAAAAGCATACACAGTCACATTACTGTGAAGACACTGATGGGTGAGGAGGGAGACCTTGTACTCAATCCTGAATGAGACAGGAAGCCAGTGGAGTGACCTGAGGATGGGGTAGATGTGGTCATGCTTGCACACCCTCATCAGGATCCTAGCAGCACTGTTCTGGATATACTGCAGTTTCTGGAGGCTTTTTGTATTGTAACAGTCTAATAGCTACCTATAGCTATGTAGGGATCTGTCCCAGAGAGCTTAACTGCCCAAAATACTTTTGTTTACCATTACGAAGTTCGATCCCCAAGTTATCATCTCACAAGACCTCCTTGTGCATGGCCTTTGCATTTCACTTTATCGTGATTAGTTTAGCTCCATTTAGCAAAATTCACAACCAACTCAGTCACACCAGCCCCTTAAACTTACTCCGACACACCACCGTGACTTCAGCTGGTTGAGCTGAGCGCAACCGTGTATCCAGGTCACGGCAACACTGTCACAGATGTCATTGTATTGCTACTCAGTCCACTTCCTCCATCACTTGCACGCCCCGAGGTTTGATCTTGGGTCCTCTGACTCACACCTGCAACTGGCCACCTCTCATGAAAACCACTTTAGCTATGCCACCACAAAAGCTAACAATTTAGTTGTGAGGGCAATGCCCTAAACTGCTCCCAAAAGGAATGGAGTGGTATTATGAGACTAAAGTGGCATTATCAAAGTGCCTAAGAGTGAGTTTCATAAAGTCCACTTGGTTACACATATGTATACTAGGTAACCTTGTCTACTCCACGTGAACAGATGTTCAACAGATACAGTTCATCAGATACAGATAATGGCATCTGTGCAAACCCCCACTAAAGCTGCTAAAGATCATAATCCAGACACACTGCCCAGTAACCATACACTGAAAAGGGAGTAAGAAAACACCTGAACTAGAAACAAACAACCACAAATGGAAAACAAACATGAATGGAAATGCCCTTTTCTGTTTGTTTACAAATCAACAAAACATTGAATTAATTTAGTTTAGGGAATGTTGTAATGACATAGGATTCCTTTTTTGACAGATTTTGTTTTGGTTGAACTGGAGAAAACAATGTGATAGTATAGCGATAGTGAGAGATATCTCTTTATCAGCATATATAGGATAAAGAGAATCCCATTACACAGCCCCACTCCCTCACCTCGCCCAATAGGAGAAACACTTAACAGTGTCCTCAAGCTTCACTATTATGTTCTCAATGAAGACGCTTGACTCCTTTTCCCACCGGGGCATCCCCCTTCTGACACCAATGTCCTTGGCTCTATAGCCACTCTCCTTCAAGTCAGCATTTGTATCACAAAGCAGGGGATATTGACAAACATTTTGACCAAAGACTGATTTAGGGGGACTTTTGAATGAACTGACACACAATTTCAAATTTCTATCACATATTACCCTGATGTTTATACCTACTGATACATAGGCGTACTATAATTATAATTATTTAAATAATACTCTGTATCAGTGTGTCAACACCTTAAAGTATAAACAGGGAAAATGGGGATTTAACTAGATTTATTACAATTGCAATGTAATACAAAGTCATTATTGGTGCTGCAGACGTAATTATATTTTGCTGGGCAGCTAAATCCTACCTCCGAGGATGTTCGTCTAGTTAAGTCATTATAACAATAATAACAGGGCCCACAGGCCTGTCTTGAATCATATTCTCTTTCATTGCCTTCGCATTGCTTAAAGGGATAATCTGTCGCCACATTTTATCTTTTACCCTTTCCTGTTTGCCCTTTATAGAAGAGAAGGATGTAATGGGATTTGTGTGCCCTTACTGAAACGTTATAGGTATTGAAGCTATTGATCCCATCGTTTTCTCTTGATTGCAGTGCATTCTCTGGCATCCTGGAATCAGAGTCAAGTCTCCAACAATTTCACAGGTCAGTTGAGTAGTGAGTTACAGAATGCGGTATTTGCACAAACGCATAATGGATTCCACCCCTCAGCAATCTGTTATTGATCTGTTTTCAGATTAAAAGTTGATGATGATTTTAGACAGGTCCACACAGTAGTTTATATCACTATCTTACAGCATGCAAATATGATTCAGGCCAAATGATGCTTGTGGCTGTTCCAGTCCGCCATACTATAGCCGTCAGCAGCCCCACCAGCATTCTTTCGGACAAAAAGATGTCTGAAGGAGAAATTGAATGTCACCTAGTCTATATAAGTAGTGCTTTAAGTAGAGCGGCATGTCAACTATGTTAAGACCCAGACTCATCGTCATATCCATACCAAGGCACGGACCTGTACTGTGACACCTCCATCGACGGCATCGGCACCTGCTGGCCCAGGAGTAACGCTGGACAGATGGTGTCACGACCCTGCCCCGAGATATTCTACGGGGTCAGATACAACACCACCAGTAAGTTCCACCTTGTCCGGCTCAGTTGTAGACTGCTTTGACTAGGACGTGGGGGGTGGAAGGGAGGCAAGAACATTTGTCATAACACCACAGGCCTAGGAGGGCTCCTAAATGCAGCTTTCACTTTGTCCACAAGCTTTTGCCCTTCATGTTTGTGCTGACACACAGTTCAGACTGGTGAAATTGACAAAGAGTTTTCACAATGTCTCACAGTTTTGTATTGTCAACCCAGCCAATCAGAAATGAAAAAAAAAAAAAAAAAAATATATATATATATATATATATATATACAGTATACCATTTTAAATTAAATAAAATTAAATTGGTCTTGCACCAAGAGGTTGGGGAGAATCTGTAACTATCGCAATAACCCAGCTGCCTTAGACACCAATAGTTCTTCCTCTAAAGAAGTAATATATTCATGTAGTCCAAACAAGCTTCCAACCTAACCTGTACTTTCCTTCGCTGACTGTGATATCGACATCATCAATGTTCATTTCAATAGACAGTCACAACAGGAAGAAAACTTCAGCATTACAAACGTCATAGTAAAAGAAGGCTTGTATCATGGTTTAGGGGACCAAACAAATTAACTTTATCCACACTGTTAATTATGTATAATCCTTGTCCTGCCAGTCCCATTTGTGTCAGTTGAGAGTTGGGGGATGATAAAGTGAATTTGAACTATTTTTGATTGAGTATTTCTGATTGACTTCAACACGCTGTCAGACAAGTGCTCTACAAAATGATAGACTTCTAGGAGGCATTCTCCTGAACATTCAATCAGCAGATGTTACGCGACAGGTGCCCCCTGGCAATGTGCACCCCTCCTTCGTTTGGCGTCGTGACTCAGCCTGGCATAACTGCTTTTGTCCTCCTACCCCTCCTCCACTGTGCCCGACTCAAGCCTGTGTGTGCCAGGCTGGCCCTTACTCTTGGTGGTTCCCAGAGGGGTGCGTGAGCAAATTTGTGTATGTGTGTGATAGAGACCTCCTTCCACTGTACTATGGAGGGATTCCTGTCCTGTCTGGCGGTGGTGGGTGGGAGCAGAGGGGAGCTCAGAGCATGCCGGGTTGTGAGCGGCTGAGCTTTCTGACCCCTCCGTGACACCTCAGCCCCCTAGGGATAACTTTTACTAAATGAGAGCTGATCAGTTTGTGGGTCACTTGCTGGTTGCATGTACTGTATGTACAAACACTTTTGTGTTCATCTCTCTTCCTTGTCTGTCATGGTGTGTCTGTGAGCATGAGGGTGAGAGAACAAAAAGGAGATAGGATTGTGAGCAAACACATGCAAGCAATTCTCCTAGGCCCTAAGTGGAAATAGAAAGTAGATTATTCTTGTTTCTCCCAACAGGCACAAATCTTGTTTTTCAAGCCTTTTAATCCATATGTTGCTAATAACGGACACAATTGTAATTGGAGTAATACGACAGAACAGTGCAGTGTCTGTCAATGTAGGATGTCATGCTGAAATCACCCTGGTTGGACTAAACGGATACGCTACTCAAGCACAAGCAAAGAATGTTGCCAATTGTAGACGTTTACAACTGCAGGCAAGACTATCAGATAATAAAATTAAGACAATGAAAAAAAAAGATCCCGGTTAATTTCAGCTTTTATGTTCCAAATGTTTCTTTAACTGAAACATTTCCCTTTTTGTTGCCCTAACCTATATCGGAAGAGCATTTGTATTAGCAAAATGCTATATAGACAGTACCCTGGCCACTTTGGTGCTGCTTGCTAGTAGCTGGTTGGATCCTATTTTGGCTTCAGAACTGATTAACTTATTTGTGGCATAGATTCAACAAGGTGCTGGAAACATTCCTCAGAGATTTTAGTCCAAATTGACATGACAGCCTCAGGCAGGTGCTGCAGATTTGTCAGCTGCATATCCATGATGCAAATCTCCCCTTTACACCACATTCCAAAGGGGATCTATTGGATTGAGATCTGGTGACTGTGGAGGTCATTTCAGTACAGTGAACTCAATGGGAGATTGTGCCTTCTCCTCGCTGGGGCCACGACTCTGGAACAAGCTTCCGGAGATCATTAGGGCCTTAGATTCCCTCGCTGCTTTTAAATCACACCTCAAAACCCACTTATTTATCGCTGCCTTCACCTAAAGTCCTGGTACTGTTTTTGTTTCTTTTCTGTGTTGTTTTTAGAATACATTGTTTTAAATCGCTCTGTCCGAAATTAAATACATAATATGTATTTACTGTTTTTAAATACATATTATTCAATCTCATTATAATTTTATTAATTATTTTAAGCCAGGCGGCTGTGGCTGAGGGGGTAGAGAGGGTTGTCTGTTAATCGCAAGGTTGGCGATTCGATCCCTGACTCCTCCTAGGTCATGTGCCGAAGTATCCTTGAGCAAGACTCTGAACTCCAAGTTGCTCCCGATGGGCAGGCCGGCGCCTTGCATGGTAGCTCGCTGCTGTCGGTATGTGTGATTGAGAGTATGAATGGGTGAATGAGAGGCAAACATTGTAAAGCGCTTTGAGTGCCGCTAAGGTAGAATAGCGCTATATAAATGCAGTCCATTTAAATTTATTATCTTTTGGTATTTTATATTATCCTATTTTCTGCACTTTATAAGCAATTCTATTACTTTGTACTATTGTTGTTGTGATTATCTATATCTTATTAAAGCACCTTGAGACCTCTTTGTATTTTAAAGTGTGCTATACAAATAAAATCCATTATTATTATTATTGCCATGTTCCAGAAACCAGTTTGAGATGATTTGACCTTTGTGATGGATCGTTATCAGGCTGGAAGTAACCATCGAAGATGGGTTGCTGTGGTAATAAAGGGGTGGACATGGTATGAGGAGACCAACAGACTCAACAAGCTGATGAGGAAGGCCAGCTCTGTGGTTGGTCTAAAACTGGACAGTCTGGAGGCAGTGATGGATTTGAGGATGAGAGACAAACTCAAGGCGATCCTGGGCAACACCTCCCATCTCCTCTGCAGGCTGAGAGATATACTGTCAGATCACCTCTCATGCTAAAGACTGGATTTGCTTTTGCAAGAGGGTTCTCACACCTCTCACTAGGGTTGGGTATCATTTGGGTTTTAATGATACCAGTGCCAAATTGATACTTTTAAAACGGTTCTGGTGCCTAAACGGTGCCTGAACCTATACAAAATAATTAAAAAGAGCCATAAAACGAATGGTGGATGACTCTAAAGAACGGCTTTTTAATTGAAAAAATCAAAATCTCTTGTCTGCCATGTTCTTGTCCTGTCTGCCGCCTTTCCGTGTTCCGAATGTTTTCAGTCAGGAAATATTTTTTTGATTATTCTGACACCACATGAATGCAGTAGGCTATAATTTAACTAGCAATCATGTGCTGTGATGATGCTTCTTACATCCGTTTCGGAGCGACAGAGGGCAAATATTTCAATCGACAGCTCAGGCATTTAAGTGGCACCAAAATGAGGCACCAAAATCTGCGTTCTGATTCGGTCCAGTACATACCAGTCATATATAGGTACCGGTGCCATACTAGCACCAGGTTTTAGTTTCCAATCCTACCTCTCACACCAGTTTGTGACTTACTGTTGCATTGGTAGTCATATTTTGATATTCAAGGGTCAAGATGTGGTCTTGTTTAGTTTATTTTGTATATTTTAAATATGTTTATATTGTTGTGGCTTACTGTTGCTACTGTTGTTGTCGTTGTGCATATGTTTAATTTTGTTGCTATTTTTATGTTGTTCATCTGCTTATATGATGATTTTGTTTATGTGTTTATTATTTGTCCATAGGATTTTAATTTATTTGTATTCATGACTGTATTACCTCTATCTTTCTTTCTGCTGCTAAAACACCCAACTTTCCCCACGCAAGGATTAATAAAGCCCTATCTCATTCCTCTCTCTTTCTCTCAATTCTCTGGTTGGCTGTGGGGTGTAAACAATGTTCATTTGGTAATATGGAGTCCAAAGTGTGCCAAGAAAATATACCCCACACCATTGTACCACCAGCCTGAACCATTGATACAAGACAGGATGGATTCACACTTTCTTGTTTACGCCAAATTCTGACCCTCCATCTGAATGTCTCAGAAATCGTAAACTCATCAGACCAGGCAATGTTTCTTTTCTCCAGTTTTCTATTGTCCACCCTAACCACCCTAACCCTAACCCTAACCCTCCTCTGATCAAGGTGTTTTGCTCAGAAAACTGCTAGTTGTGCATGAAAATTCCAGTAGATTAGCAGTTTCTGAAATACTAAAACTAGCACCAACAACCGTGCCACATTCACAGTCACTTAAATCAGATTTCTTACCCATTTTGATGCAGATCGTCTTGACCATGTCCCCAGTTATTGCCACATGATTGGCTGAATAGATATTTGCATTGAAGAGCAGATGAAGAGGTGTACCCAATAAATTGGTCAGTGAGCTCTACAGTGTATTGTTATTTTTTTTAATTGTATAAATAGTTTTAATTAACAATTTTGGGTGCTAAAATATTTTAAGTTCTTATTCATTTAGTCATTTTTTAGCAGACGCTCTTATCCAGAGCGACTTACAGTAAGTACAGGGACATTCCCCCCGAGGCAAGTAGGGTGAAGTGCCTTGCCCAAGGACACAACGTCATTTGGCACAACCGGGAATCGAACTAGCAACCTTCAGATTACTAGCCCGATTCCCTCACCGCTCAGCCACCTGACTCCCATTCATTATTCAGCTCTTATTTATTTTGGTAGGTAGTTTGGAACACATCCAATTGATCTAGGACACAACTGCAAACTGCATCTAGGACACAACTGCAAATTTCAGTTAAGATTACATGAACTGCAATCATCAATGTGAATGTTGAAGATGTGATCAACGCAAGTACGTTTGGGAGATGTATAATTCACTTGGGTACAATTAACTGATTTGTCATGCTTTAGTCCCATGTGGCCTTTGTGTTTTTTTTATAGACAAACTCTCTTGAACCAGAGACTATGCAACCTAAGATAATCCTTGTTGTCTGTATTCCATACTGTACGGACAGTCTTTGGCTTATCTACTGTACATTGTTGTGGGGAATTAGAATGGAAAAAAGGGAGATGGGAAAATCAGGGGAACCATTTAATCCCTGGAGCTATGCCAGTATTCTGTGAGCTTTTCCTTGAACCTGACAGGAACAGTTTTTCCCAGGGCCTGTGTTTCTTCTAGGAAGATTAAACACCTGGCATATGGCTGTTACTGTTTCTAACACCCATTCAGGAATAACACATGTTGCCACAAAGCAAAGCTTACAGGCTTTTTGTGTCCATTCTTCTCAAACAATGAAACTCAATGCCTGCCAACAAAGATACCGACAGACAAATCTGTATGTCATCCACATAATGCCTGGTAAATAACCAGACTCATAACAGCTCCAGGACAAATTTAGGTCTGAGGCAAGAGAAGTTCTTCAACATCATAACCTGACCTGGGACACCAATGTAAGTCTTTAGCTGTAAACGAATCATCGTCATTGCATTTTATGGCAAAATCCCCCCCACTACTTTATTCTTAATTTAGTGTTTGAGAAAAAACTAAGATACGTGGTTGTCATGAAAGCTATTTAGTTAGGGTTAGGCTAATGTACTTATATTGGCCAAGTCATGCAGAACCAATTTTCCATATCACCAAGGCCATTACAAAATGGTCATCACACATTACATGACCCCTTTCTCTCGCTCCTTTTCTCTCTACAGACAATGTGTACAGAAAATGCCAAGCCAATGGGACATGGGCTTTGAAAGGGAATTATTCCATGTGCAAGGCCATACTACATGAAGAGGTAAGAGATGGCCTGACAGATTGACAGTACACTTCCCAGCTACACACAACATACTGTTCTTGTCCCCAGAAAGAGTTTGACAATCTAATCATATTATTTTGCACTTGTGCGCACTTGCATGTGTTATACTGTTTTTTCTGACAGCAAGACAATTTGAGTTCTCTTGCACACTTTGTTGTTGTTGGTGTGCATGCTGAAAGCAAGACCACTTGAGACCCCTATTAGATGTGCAAGCCTCAAAGGGGTTATTGTTATTGTTAAAATCTATGTTTAGGATTTGCATCATACACTGCATGTACAGACTGAAACCATTAAGAACAGTTTCTTGTCTTTTCTGGAGTTGTACAGAAAAGGTTTAGTTGTAATTATGGGGATTGGCAGAGGAAATAGCCCAAATAATTTTAACTAGTATTGGTAACCTCTCTCTCTCACTCTCTTAATTTCTCAATATACTTTTATTCTCACCATTTTCTTTCTGTAGATATCCCTACTATTTCTGAAAAATCCCAGTACTGTTACTTAAGAATGTACTGTTAAAGGTCTTAAAGTAATCTCTGCATTGTAACCAATCAAATCTTTAGAGCGATCTTTGCTAGTGTTTTGTATCATCAGATTGAAGTTTCTATAATAATGCACTAATAATGCATTACTTTTGTCTTGGGTAGAGAAATGGTGTAGATGGTCTGTGTCTGCATTCCTCTCATTATATACATTACAAAAGCAAGGTGATTTACGGTCCTTTGAAGGGCCACTCACTTTCAAGGACAACGTAGTACATAAAATATACATATTTGAAGGATGGAATTGCAGATGACAAAGCTTAGGTTGCATTTCTGTAGTAGTCCACGTTCAGCATTTGGCTAGAGTCTCGAGCTAGATTTTCGAGTCATCCTGCCCACACACTTTGTATGGCTTCAGGCTTGGGTAGGCCAGTCGTATATGTTATCCTTTATCATCAGGAAGTCTCCCCAGAGCAAAATCATGCCTAATATTAAAGCTCAGCAACCATCAAATTGCAATATGCAGCACAAGAAATGAGGACACATGGATCTTATAATGATGACGGTACTTATTGTTATGCAGTGTGCATACTTTCAAATTAAATGTGTTACCATGGTGTAATGTTTATACTGGCTAGACATGTATAGCCTATTATATGAAAATGTTATACTGTTTTAAAGTTCCAATATACACTCTACACATGAAGATGCATGCACATGTAAAGATGCATGCACACCCAAACCCCATGAGTGTAAACAAAAGACAAATGTTGTTGTCAAGCGCCTCCAGCTTTGTACAACAGAAACCAAAATAGTTACAGTTCTGGAAAACTGGAGCACCAGTTACAACGACTGGGATAGATTAGTTCCCGGTAGTGGCTGAATTAATGGTGCCCACGTTAAATCTGAGCATAGCCACTGGGTCACATAAATCCACTTATGTGACAGATTACTGTCGGAAGCATGGGGGAAAATCCAATCACCATGAATGACTGAGTCAAAGAAATAGATCTTCGTCACTCTCTGTTTTGGTTGTCTTAAGGATCGTTTCCACATTTTACTGCTGATGCTGCTAGCATCACCAATTAGATACTAAAAAGATGTGTATGGTTGGGGTGGTGCGTGCATGTGTGTACATGTTAGTGTGTCACTGAACAAGAATATGTTAAACCCCATCCAGATTGAATTCAAATGCTGAAAGTAGGCTTTATATTGTGTACAGGGTAAGATCTGAAATAGACTAGATAGGATTTCAATTATTTTCTTAGAGCCAATGTGTCGTTTGTGACTTGAGGCGTGACACAGATATCAATAAAACTGAAATACAATAGAAGTCTTATGTTTTATTCACTTTCTACTCTTTTTGTATTTATCTAGAAAAAAGGCAAGATGCACTACCAAATAGCTGTGATCATCAACTTCCTGGGCCACTGTATCTCGCTGGTGGCTCTTCTTGTGGCCTTTTTCCTCTTCCTGTGTTTGAGGTAAGACCAGAGTCTGTGTTCCTTCAATACCTATCCGTTACTAAAACGAAATTCACCCTTGATGGGATGAAAAGGCATCAGTATATAACCGACTCCTTCTTCAAAGTGCCTTTTCTCCTTGTTCAAAACTATTCTGTCAGTACAACATCCCGTATCTCCAAGCCACACATTTTGAGGTTTAAAAACTCGCAAACTGGGACACATTTTCCCACAAACGTGGCCATTACAATAATAGCACTGTCTATAAAGCTCTAAAAACCGAACCAGTCTTCACACTCAAACTGTGAAAAGACCTATGTCATTTTTGTGTCTATTTAGTATCTGTATTTTGTGGAAGTCAGCAGGTTTGGATGGAGGGATCAAGAGAGATGGATAGATCATTTTTGAATGATAACTGAGCAGTCAGCTTTAAGTGCTTTTGAAATACCACGTTTGTGTAAGCATTGTTACAGAAACGGATGTTCCAAGGACAAGGGACAGAATGAAGCAAAGAAAAAATTATATTCATATTATTTTTGGCGGCAATTCATTTTAATTCAATTTGCTGTTGGCAGTTCATCAAGAGAGGAACCGTGAGGGAAGTGTGAGATGAGGTAGGGGACAAAGACTGGGCTCAAGATGCGTTTAGCATCCTTAATCAACACTACTGCTGCAACACAGCTGCTGGCTCTCTGCCAGAGGGAGTGAGGTCATACCCTGTACGGTAATGAATATGGGTGTGTAAGAGCTGCTTGCTCTGGTTTTGCTCTTCCTGGCGTGGAAGCAGCAGGCTTTACATTGCCGACTCAGTGGAGCCCTTGTACCCAATATAACCAGAGGCTCCCACAGAATTGTGGGAGCCTCTGGTTATATTGGGTACTACTGGTTTTAGGGTCCTTCTGCCTCATCTAGTTGTTCACTGAAAATGTCTGCAGGCATTTGTGTACCCTTTGTGCGGTTCTATCAGTGAATGCTCTGTTCACATGGCCCTTTATAGTTCTCATGTTTGTGCCTGGGCCGAGGCAAGTTCCACTCATAAGTAACACTAAACCTTTTTTTGTTTCTAAATAGAGACAAATATGATGCCTTTGGAAAGTCCTTAATTATGCGTGCCTATGCAGTCACCACAAAGACACTGCAAGTGATACCTATTCAATATTGATGCTCGCTGACAAATAAATCACACTCCAGTGGATCAAGGAGTCACATTCTCGGTTCAGCAGTTACCGGGTCATAATCAAATGCGGTTGCTAAGCTCCAAAAGCCAGGTTCAGGTAGCCAGTAGATATTCCCTACATGTCTCTGTCTCTGTTTTAGGTTCAATGCTTTATATGGTCAGAGTATTTGGTTGTACCTAAAGGGCAATTTGTGGGCAACATTTGAAAAACAAGTACCTGGGGCAAAAATCCTAAACACGGTGTGGAGTAAGTATGGAGGAAAATACAGCTATGGCTTATTCATCTACAGCAGTTTAACATAACAAAGGGAAAGTTAATATTCACCTATACAGCTGTGGAAACAATTGAGAAACCACTGCACCTTTATATTTCTTTTTTTTTTAAAGAAGGACTTAAAAAAAAGAAAGATAAAGGTGCAGTGGTTTCTCAATTGTTTCCAGAGCTGTAGGTGAGGGGAGGTAACTGTAGTTATTATCCATCTTAAATAAGACATTACATTGCAGATCAAGAGGTCGCAGGTTCAAATTCTCCCTGTACGTCCCTTTGGATAAAAGTGTCTGCTAAGTGAATGTATTACATTCATGCATATACAGAATTGCACACAACTGACAAGATTCTAAATTTCTTTCATGATAGGTCCTACATCACACATGTAAATGGCACAAATATATATTACAAAACAGTCTTGCCTGGCTCTCATCTGGTTCTCATGTACTATAATAATACGGATGACCGGGCAGTTCTTGTTTTGGCAGCTTTCCCATGTTTATATCTGTATAGTGCATAAACTTATTGTTTAGTGTGGGTGAGGATTAAGTGAAAGTACAATTGAATTACTACAGGTAGTTACAGCATTATACACAACCAACGAAAGTTCCTAAAAAAAAAAATATTAGCTGCTTTCCAATAACACAAATGTGATGCATAGCAAATAAAATGCTTATTTTTTAAGACAGTATATTTTCTGTTACAATCTGTTTGACAGGAGCATCCGTTGCCTCAGAAACATCATCCATTGGAACCTAGTATCAGCCTTTATTCTGAGAAATGCCACCTGGTTTGTCGTCCAAATGACCATGAACCCTGAGGTGCACGAAAGCAACGTAGTGAGTATTTGGATCTTGAACTCAATAAAATGGTCTTATAGACAGCTCTGCTTCACTGGGAAAAATCACATTGGTTATGGCACAGGAAAGACTAACATAGAACCTAACAACTATTTAAGTAGCTGCAAAATATCGGACCCTCTTAGTATAACATTGAACGCAATACAGACTGACTATATCTTAAAAGAACAACATGTGTCAGTTAATTTCTTGATTAATCAGTGTATTTGTCTGTTTTTCTAGATTTGGTGCCGCCTGGTCACAGCCTCTTTTAATTACTTCCATTCAACCAACTTCTTCTGGATGTTTGGCGAGGGCTGCTACCTCCACACGGCTATCGTGCTCACCTACTCCACGGACAAGCTACGAAAGTGGATGTTCATATGCATCGGCTGGTGTAAGCAATGAAACATTTTATATTTTCGAATAAAAAATATTGTCATTGCTAAAAACATTATTATGACCAGTAACATGTTTTCATTTTATTAATCTGTCAATACATTTATTCTGAATGTCCCACTTATGCTGACGCAATAATATTTTTAACCATTATAGCTATACTATATACGAATACATATACAACAAGGTACATTTGATTACTACCGTAAACGTTTATCACTGGACTGAAGTGCAGAAAACATGGGGGTGAACAGATGTCAAGGATTTTTTGGTCTCTGTCAATATCATTTGGCACCTAAAAATGGCAGTTTGACTTTCTTGATTTACCCTTACAATGGAGGACAACAGAACATCACAGCTCATTATCGTCAAACAATGTTCAGCTTTTTATATGTTTGTGAAAGACGGTTTAAGGCGACAGATCTTGCCTCAATAGATCAAACCCCTCTAGTGGCAATTGGTTTGACAGATCTTGGCAGACATAGTATAGCACATGAAAAAGGGAAAAGCAGATCATAATAACTGATATTTCAGCGTGAAAATCCCTAATGTGCTATGTTTTTGTTCAAACACTTCAAATGTAGAAGGTATTTATAATGCACTTTTCGTTGCAGGTATCCCTTTCCCAATTATTGTTGCATGGGCCATTGGGAAGCTGTATTACGACAATGAGAAGTAAGGTTTTTGATGAAGATAGTGAATTTATCAATATGCATTTTTTTCACCTCCTGTAGTTTTACAAGAGTTCCAGATTCCCAGTATTGAAGGACATACTTTATGCTATTAAAGAGATGAATGTTCATTAATAACCTAATATACATTTACATTAAACAGGGCCATTAATTACACATCCATTCTAGGATTTAACAGTTTAATTTATATTTTGTGGTCTCTTACGACCTTGAAGCGGGTGACGTGTGTGGTATAATCAACTAAACTGAACATTTTGTCAAAGAGAACTATATTATACATTTAAGGTCAACGTGTAACATTAAGGGAATGTATTACCAATGTCCAAATGTTGACATCATATGAGTATACTTTCTATTCACTATTTTGTTACTGAGGTTCAATTAGGGCAAACATTGATTGAGCACCTAAAGCATAAAAAAATAAAACTGAAAGGCTAGTAGAAAGATGTTGAAGGACACGTTTGTGAACACTTTACTATCTGCAGAGTGACTGAGTGGTTGTTCTTTCAAATCTCAGGTGCTGGTTTGGTAAGCGATCCGGGGTATACACAGACTACATCTACCAAGGCCCGATGATCCTTGTATTAGTGGTGAGAATTCAGAAATAGTTTCTCTGACATCAGAAATAGGGTTTCATTTAGGTCAAAAATTCATGGTAGGCTACGACACCTGCCTTGTTTGGTTGAAAGAAGGTAGGTATTATGGAGACACAAATAAAACCCACTGTGTGATAAAGGATGAGGACAACACACAGTATCCCCTCATGCCATATTGGACCAAAGTAGCCTACTTCAAAACTTTGATGGAAAAAAGACTATGACAAACAACTAAGAATAGACCAAATCCAAAAATGGCTGTCACAGTTAACACCGATACAAATGCAATATCCATATTTGGATAGAATGCAATCCTATTTATCTTCATATCAATGGCATACCGATTTTACACCTACCCTCACAAATATAGGATGCTTGTTTATGATCATTCTAAGCAAATTGCATGAATTTGTTTGGATTGTTGCAGATTGCGTCTGCAACAATCAAAGATCAAATGTGCAAGGAACATGCCTCACAGCCCTATCAGAATCAGAATGGGTTTTATTCGCCATGAAAGTTTGCACAGACAAGGAATTTGCTATTACTGTAATAATGTCTTTACACTGTCTTATTTTTATATCATCTCACAACATTATCCATGATTCTTCTGCAGATCAATTTCATTTTCCTGTTCAACATAGTAAGGATCCTCATGACCAAACTACGAGCATCCACCACATCTGAGACCATGCAATACAGGTACAGTAATAGGTTTGACACCCACGTGTAAGAAATCTAACTATAAAGACAGGAACCAGTGTGTGTGTGTCTGTGTGTGTGCGCTTGTGTGTGCGCTTGTGTGTCTGTGGCTTGAGTATTTTGATAACCGGGCACTGTGTAAGCGGCTGGTGAATTGCTCAGGACCCAAGGACGCACAGTGTCAAGTCTGACATTATGGATTGGATGAGTGGTTTGCATCAAATAAATGCCATGTTGAAGTGCGCTAAGCAATGGAGCCATGGCTCTCGTGAGAATGTGCACTGCATTTGTAACCAAAGGGCACTGCACTAGTTGTAACTTATAAAAAAGGTTGCACCTCTAACCTATACTGACTACTGAAGTAAACATTTTCAAATTGAATAATTTACTGTAGAGTCACAAGATGGAAAATAAAGTGGAACTTAATGTGTGAAATACAGTTCCATTCCTAGACAAAAATAATGTTTCAAATCTTCAATCTTGTTAACGCTTTCCTTTTTGCAGAAAAGCTGTGAAGGCAACTCTGGTGCTTCTACCTCTATTGGGAATAACATACATGTTATTCTTTGTCAACCCGGGAGAAGATGAAATATCCCAGATCGTGTTCATTTATTTCAACTCATTTTTAGAGTCCTTTCAGGTAGGCCCCTCGCCCAAACTTTCAGTGCACATAATGTCTGTGGTGTACTCCAACAATAGAATACCAGCAAGTCACCAAGAATGGCTGTTTTGATCTAAATATAAGCAAAAAGTGTAGCTTGTGTTTTCCACTGGGTATATATAAATGAAAAGCTAGTAGAGATAATGAACAAACCACAGAAAAAGTTATTCTCAGGAAACTGTAAGATTGAAAGTAACTTGGTAAATAAGACAGGTTTGTTTTCTCAGTAGTAAATGGTGTTGAATGGCCTACATTTATGGCCCCATCGCTGTCTCCCTCTGCTTCTCTTGCAGGGCTTTTTTGTGTCTGTGTTTTACTGCTTCCTAAACAGTGAGGTAAGAAGATTCACAACATCTATTGATCCTCCATTTTATGTTCCTCAGCAATGAGACCTTATATTTATCTGTACTATACCTCAGATTAAGACATATACATTCAGAGTTACTAAGAATTTAGAAAGGGATGCTGGCAGGAATCCTAAGGCCTGTGACGTGCCCTTAAGCGTGGGTCATAAGATTATTTAATACTGTAATTTATGGGCTTCTACTTCGTTCTACTTCACAATGAACTATAGGTTTTGGATTGGTTCTGTGGCATGACGGCAAGGTTTTAGCAAATTTCTGACTCAGGAATGTTATACAGGCAATTTTAATCAACAACCTGTGTAAGCTATCTGACAATATTTCACTGAACACAGTTGCATTGATGTAGTAAATCCTTTGATGTGGCTCTAGGAGGCAAACCATATTTACTGAAAATTGAATGACAACAATGCATATTAACAATGAATGATATGAATAATTCATCAATAATGAATACAGACTGCAAAATGGGACCCACGCCAAGCCTAGTTGGTGAGAGAGGGTTCTCTCCTCAAGAGAACAGGAGAAAAAAAGTCAGATCTAATCATTTGAATTTCAGACGCCTTTTCACACTTGTTTATTGGGGATTATTGGTGAATAGAATCGTTGGATGATTGATCCTAGGTGCGGTCAGCAGTCCGGAAGCGTTGGCACCGTTGGCAGGAGCAGCATTCTATCCGTGCCAGGATGACTCGAGCTATGTCCATTCCTACATCCCCGTCTCGGGTCAGCTTCCATAGTATGAAGCAGTCCACCTCTCTCTGAGGAGAAGACAGCCTCAGGTCATTGATCTGCTCCAGCCAACACCTGCTTTAGAACCATAGTAGTTATGCCATTAAATGACAAGCAGGTTGGCTTGAGCACATTCAGAGCATCTGGGCTAGGTAGAGACTACCCTGTATTATGAACCAAGGTACTCAGGAAGAATGTAGACTTACAAGAGGATATTAAAGGGAAGTGGACAGCAAGGTGTGGTTAAGAAGGACACAATGTAACGCCTTTGGATTTAGACATCTGTGGCGTATGGATGTGAAGATCTGACCAATTGGATTACTGATCATGGAGCAAGTATAGGCCCAGAACTACTGGGAACGGGTAATGTAGGTGCCTATGTAGTACATGCAATACGGTAAGGTATGGCCTTAATTTTCTTGTCTGGGAAAAGTATCTGTTTGTGTTTAGCTTATCGTTCTGGTTTCACTGAGTGCATCTTGGGCTTTCGCTAGGAATTTTCTTTAATGTTAACGTGCGTTTGTGTGCTAAATAAACTTTGTGCATTTGGCCAGATTTCAGACAGGCCTGCATTCCCAGTGTGTGTGTCTTATAAAACAGTGTGTAGCTTATAAAATAACTAATAGTCATTTGCATTAAATTGTTGTTTTTCTGGCGCTGAGATTTGATGGCTCTGTTGGACTGTGCTCATTGTTTCACAACATGTTTTAAAAATGTTGCTGATTCTAATTATGCAAGTACCTTATGAAATCTATTAGAATATTTTATAGTCGAATAGTGTTCATCCTGTCAAGTTCTGTGTGTTAGTGGTGATTTTATACAGGCCATGTACGGAAGCTATGAATGCATTGTCTTATTTAATTTTTTTATTTAAAGTGACAGCTGCTAATGTGTATGGCTATGTACATTTTTGTACATTTGAACGGTAGTAGACCTGTTCTCCCAGTAGACTCGTTTTGTGTCGCCACCGTAGATTCAAATGCTACCCAGTTATGTCATTCTGGAGCCATGCCTGTGTCGAGTTTGTCTCGATATTGTCACTTATCCTGAGAGATTTTGACTGCTATTAAATTGAATTACCGGTATGTTTTGTCTAAACTTGCTGTATTGCCGTTAGACAACAATAAGAGTTCGAAGTTGGATTCAGCTGAACTATGTTCTTTCATTGTAATTTTAGATTTCAGAATCGGTTGTTTACAGTTGTGCAATACTTGTGTAGATGCTTTTGCCTCTACTGCTTTTTGTCTGCAATATTCAGTAAAGTTGTTGTAAATTCCTTCATTTAACAATGAAGTTGTAGGGGGTTAAATATTGGCCAAACAACCAAAAATAATTCCCCTATGGTTTAAAGGAAGATGGAAACTGAACAGTGTATTAGCATGAACCAAATAATGCCAATACCAGTAATTTCAGTTACTTGACTCTACAGGTTAAATCAGAGCAAGAATGGTAAAAGTAAGGTCAAATTAAATAAACATTTACCGTAATAACATTGCAAACTAGAGAGGGTACAATTTCTGGGGAAATTGTAGGGTGTGCTTGCTTGCGTCGGTTGCACAGGGGTCCGTTTTTGAATGACATTTTTAAAACTGATATTTCTGTATATTTTATATAAAAATGCATACTTATTATTTATAAAGATTACAAAGATTTAAAAGCATTTTTTTTGCTGCTCATTTACAACTGAAAATACGAGTGAAGTGTAGAATGAAATAGATCTTCTCATTTCCCCTGCAAAAGGCATCCTCATCGTTGAATCAAAACGAATAAATTTGGCAGACCGGTGTAAAAATTGACCTAATCTCTATGACGTAAACGTCCTTTTAAGTTGTTCCCTTCTCGTGATATTTTCATGCATTTAGCCTACTCATTGCATTCATTCATGAATAAAGAACCCCCTTTGAAGATTATTCTACGACGTTACCGGCAGTAGAAGATTGAATCGCGATTCAAACAGTACCATCTTCTAACTGAAAATATGCCCCCAAAAACGTAAATAAGCTTGACATTTATTTAGTGGAAAATCGCTTTCATGAAAAGCTCACTGGTAGCGATCATTAAGTAACAACAGTAACAACGCAAAGTGCGCTATCCCTGTGTGGAGAAGCTGCCCCGGTAAATTGTACTACTACGGTACAGTAGACTACAGTACGGCTGTGTTCGTCTTGGTAGCGATTGCGTTGGTTGAATTGGATTTAACGTTCCGTTGTACGGTTTAGGCTGAAATTAATTGTTTTCATGAACAGATTGACAAAGTTTAGGCTGTGGCAATGAAGTTAAGGTTAGCAGTTAGATAGACTTTTGATTTAAGTAAGGGGAGTGCCGAACATGTTCTGTCGCCGTTTGACTTCCTACAGCTGTGTAGATGTTTTTGTAGTGTCTCGTGTAGGCTACAGCGTTGCAGTGAGCAACACTGGTTTGGAACCACAGGTAATGATAATTTCACCCACAAATCGTTTACTTGTAATGTAATGTCATAATAAATCCTACAACGAAAATGTATTTGTGAGGAATGTTTATTTTAAAGATTGAAAACAGATGCATCATAGACCACTGTAGTATGTGTTGCCCGGGCAACAGAGGCTAATGTCATGATGCTAATGCTTCAGTGAAATAGTAGACTACCGTTTCCAAAAGTAGATGTGGGCCTACTTCCTTAATAATATCAGCTAATATTGTACATTACATTTCATAATTGTGTTTCACATCACAAAGTAAAATGAGTAAATAGTTATCACCCTGGCCTCTTTGCTTGTGGCGTTCCTGCAGCTGCCTTGCAGTAAAGCTATAGTTAGCCTAGCTATCCCCCAAGTTAACAGATGTGAAACGAATGTTCTGCTACAGGTAGTCACGCGTGTTTTCGTGACGTTAGTGACGTTAGTAACGTCAGTGACTGTTAGCTTCACTTTTCACCACAAAAACGCAATTTCTACTTAAACCATGCAACAGAACGTAAATAAAAATACAACCAACGCAATCGCTACCAAGACGAACCTTTTGACACCGCCGTTGTGTATGTAGTCCAAATATTGACTGATCCTTAGGGGGGCGAAAATAAATAATAACTAGAGAGGGTACAATTTCTGGGGAAATTGTAGGGTGTGCTTGCTTGCGTCGGTTGCACAGGGGTCCGTTTTTGAATGACATTTTTACAACTGATTTCTGTATATTTTATATGAAAATGCATACTTATTATTTATAAAGATTAAATAGATTTAAAAGCATTTTTTTTTTGGCTGCTCATTTACAACTGAAAATACGAGTGAAGTGTAGAATGAAATAGATGTCTTCTCATTTCCCCTGCAAGAGGCAGCCTCATCGTTGAATCAAAACGAATAAATTTGGAAGACCGGTGTAAAAATGTACCTAATCTCTATGACTTAAACGTCATTTTAAGTTTTTCCCTTCTCGTGATATTTTCAGGCATGTAGCCTACTCATTGCATTCATTCATTAATAAAGAACCCCCTTTGAAGATTATTCTACGACGTTACCCGGCAGTAGAAGATGGAATCGCGATTAAAACAATACCATCTGCTAACTGAAAATATGCCCCCCAAAACGTAAATAAGCTTGACATTTATTTAGTGGAAAGTCGCTCATTCATAAAAATCTCACTGGTAGCGATCATTGTCAGTAACAACGCAAAATGCGATATAGCCCTGTGTGGAGAAGCTGCCCCGGTAAATTGTACTACTACGGTACAGTACTAGTAGACTACTGCTGTGTTCGTCTTGGTAGCGATTGCGTTGGTTGAATTCGATTGAACGTTCCGTTGTACGGTTTAGGCTGAAGGTTAGTAGTTAGATAGATTTTTTATTTAAGTAAGGGGAGTGCCGAACATGTTCTGTCGCCGTTTGACTTCCTACTATACAGCTGTGTAGATGTTTTTGTAGTGTCTCGCGTAGGCTACAGGTTTCAGTGAGCAACACTGGTTTGAAACCACAGGTAATGATAACTTCACCAACAAATCGTTTACTTGTAATGTAATGTCATAATAAATCCTACAACGAAAATGTATTTGTGAGTAATGTTTATTTTAAAGATTGAAAACAGATGCATCATAGACCACTGTAGTATGTGTTGCCCGGGCAACAGAGGCTAATGTCATGCTAATGCTTCAGTGAAATAGTAGACTACCGTTTCCGAAAGTAGATGTGGGTCTACTTCCTTAATAATATCAGCTAATATTGTACATTACATTTCACAATTGTGTTTCACATCACACAGTAAAATGAGTAAATAGCTATCACCCTGGCCTCTTTGGTTGTGGCGTTTCTGCAGCTGCCTTGCAGTAAAGCTATAGTTAGCCTAGCTATCCCCCAAGTTAACAGATGCGAAACGAATGTTCTGCTACAGGTAGTCACGCGTGTTTTCATGACGTTAGTGACGTAGTGACGTTAGTAACGTCAGTGACTGGCTAGCAAATTAGCCACCGTTAGCTTCACTTTTCGCCACAAAAACTTAACTTCAGCCTAAACCATGCAACGGAATGTAAATATAAATACAAGCAACTCAATCGCTACCAAGACGAAACTTTTGACACCTAGGTTGTCTACGTAGGCCAAATATTGACAAAGATTTAGGGGGGCAAAAATAAATAATAAATATATATGTGAGAGAACAAAGGTTGTGCCCCCGCCGAAGGCTTGAGCACACCCAATAAATATATATGTGAGAGAACAAAGGTTGTGCTCCCGCTGAAGGCTTGAGCACACCCAATAATAAATAAATATATATGTGAGAGAACAAAGGTTGTGCTCTCGCCGAAGGCTTGAGCACACCCAATGAATGAAATCAATTACAAGGCATACATGATTATTGTAAACCAGATAGAAAGCAAGATGTGAGGAAGGAGAAGGAGTAGGACAAGCCAGAGCTGAGGAGAAGGTCTCAGGAGATCAAGAATCCACAGAATAAGGCTTCACAATTCCCTTTATATACAAGAACAACCAATCACACCACTTCTTGACCCTTACTTATCAACATGACTAGCAATGTACAGTAAGTTACACAATGGGGTGTGAGCCCCATCAAGTAGAGACCCCGTCCAGCAACTCCAGATTTTAGCATATGAGAGGTGGGGCAAGATGACACCCAGCCTTACAAAGTCGATTACATCCCATCCCCCAATTGATTAAATATATTTGCAATGTCTGGCCTAACTATAATGATGTTATCATGGGGACATTTAAACATAGACGTGTATTTTAATCTTTATATGCTATGTAACTAAGTACATTTATTTAACTATTTAGAGTCTTGATAGTATCTTGATAAGCACTGCATGGTACTTTTTCAAAAGGGTACTATCTTTTTCTAAGAAATATTTCAATACTCAACCAAACCAAACACAATATTCAATCATCCTTTAACATTCATGCTTCATTATCAATGCATTTTAGGAAACCACATTCCTACAAAGACAAAATGTTTGGTTATTTCTGTGTTATAGCTAGAATCCTCCTTTAGAAGGGCACTCATCTTTCTTTCATACAATCCGTTGTCTGAACTCTTCTTAACGATCCTTACACCAGCTAGAACACTGCAATCATCAAATGCAGGCCTATTACAGGTCACCAGAAGCAGTCATAAGAAGATTGGTGATTCGGCCTTTGTCAATTACGCCCCAAAACTATGGAACAAATTATCCATAAATATTAGGGAAGCAAACACGCTAGACATTTTTAAAAGACAGCTTAAAACCTACCTTTTTACCGAAGCATTTAAGTAATTTTATCTACCTAATTTTATCTATCTATCTCTAGTTTTACTACTTGTATTAGTTATATTATTGTTTTTATAGATTTGCTATTTTAATTATTACTTTTATCACTTGTATTATTGTTTTTATTGATTTTATGTAAAGCACCTTGAGCTACAATTCTTGTATGAAATGTGCTATATAAATAAAGTCTTACTTACTTACTTAACAATGTATTTATTATCAAATGAATTGTCAACTGAAATGTAAAATAAGATGTATATTTATTCAAAGTTTTATAAAATGTCCAGACCGAGATGTTAGATTTTGTAATATAATACACATGCTACACTCACTGTACACTATCCTGTACAAAACTGATTTATTATCTCAACTATTTAAATTGACTGTGATCATTTATAGTGTTCATAATCCAATGATACTGTGCTGTACTTAATAAATAAATGAAAACTGACTGTACTTTTGTTTCTTATTTAGTTGTTCAGCATGTGTACATCACGTCTCTGTCAAGTCATTGTACACTCGGTACACCGCTGAATACAAATTTGCTCAGTAAACAAGAAGAAGTGCTGCATAATTATATTTCACCACGAAATAGTAATGGATAGGGTGAAAATTAACAAGATGGCATTCCTGCATAAGATCATTCTCTCTCAGGATGTAATATATTTTCAACACAATAAAGGATGAGATAGTTCTGTTATATTTTAATTTTTTGGAGTCAACGTGATTACTGTTGGAGCTGTGATAACTGTATATTATTACTGCAACACATGTATGTAATATTGAGTCAGGTTATCAGAATCTGTCATTACACGTATATGTACTGAGCCTGTGGATTTCCACTTAACCCTCCAAACACCTTTAACGTTTGTGTCACTATGACCCAGGGTCCAATTTAACCCAATTAAGCCATTGAATATAAGTGAATATAAGTAATTTGGCACAATGTTACAGCCATAAGTGTAGAATATAAACGAATAGTCACAACTGTTTGGTTAACTCTAGCGCTCCCCCAAAAGTAAAGTTATAAACTTCCGAATGCCACTAACTACAGACATTTGTTAACAAAGTCAGGGAGTTTGTGGTTCTGTAATATTACCATAAAGACTGAACTGGAAAGAAACTTGTGAAATTGAATTTTGTATTTTGTGCTGCTTCAATCAAGATTTCAAGACTGATTACAAAATATTTGAGTCGCTGCTCTTTCCAACGTCAATAAAATCCAAACATGCACTCATTCAAATGAATGACAGAAAAGAGCTGGTCTGACGCTTTTCTCTCACCTTTGGCCTTCCTTATACAGGACCTCACAAATCAAATCAAATCAAATGTATTTGTATAGCCCTTTTTACACGCAAGCATGTCACAGAGGGCTTCACATATGCCCATAGAACTGCCCCTCAACCAACCTAAACCCTCAAGGAAGACAAGGAAAAACTCCCAAAAAACTCTCAACAGGAGAGAAAAAAATGGAAGAAACCTTGGGAGGAGCAATTCAGAGAGGGATCCCCTCCTCCAGAGACGGTTGGTGGGAGAGAGGGGCAGAACACAGGCTAAACATAGTCATACAGTGTCGATGGGTTTTTAAAACACCAAAATCCATTGTTCAACTTTATAGATGTAGGACAGGACCGGGAGACTCGCGACCAGGTCCAGCGTTGGCTGACCGACGACCAGGCAGGTGCTGACAACTCAAACCCCCCACACCACAAGGGATGTGTGTGGGGGGGACAGAGAGAGGAGAGCAGGGATTAGAGAATGCCAGGAGCAGCTAACAGTTACAGTCATAATAGAATGAGATCCCCACCGGTCAAGTGTGGACTGGTGCAGCAATTTAACAGAGCAAAAAAGGGGAATTTGATGCAACCCCACACACCAAGACAGCGACAGCCCCCCTCATTTGGAACATGAAATCTGTTCCAGGGGAAGAGAACTCTAAAATAAGTTATACTTATAGAATAAGGATGGAAACAACCCGCCTCCAACTAGTAACATACTTACCTTTAACAGTCGTAGAATTGACTAAATAATAACATTTTTAACCTAATTTTAAATGTCGAAACAGTATCAGACTCCTTAATTGAGACGGGTAATTTGTTCCAGAGAAGAGGTGCTCTATATGAGAACGCCCTACCTCCAGCTGTTTTTTTCTTAATTTTGGGAACCACCAGATAGCTGGCATCTTGAGATCTAAGTGTCCTTGCGGGGCAATAGGGTGCAAGGAGACCGGAGAGGTACAGTGGTGCCAATCCATGCAGAGATTTGTAGGTTAGTAGTAGAACTTTGAAGTCAGCTCTGGCTTGGATAGGGAGCCAGTGTAGAGAGACAAGAGTAGATGTTATGTGATCAAACTTTCTTGTTCTGGTCAATAGTCTAGCAGCAGCATTTTGCACCCGCTGTAAATTTTTTAGGTGGGTAATTGGGAGGCCAGAGAACAACACATTGCAATAGTCCAATCGGGACGTAACAAATGCATGTATTAGTTTTTCGGCATCATCCTTTGAGAGAAATTTTCGTATTTTGGCAATATTACGTAGATGGAAAAATGCAGTTCTGGTAATTTTCTTAATATGGTACTCAAACGAAAGGTCTGGGTCCATTTTGACTCCTAATTTTTTTACTAGCTGGCTTTGAGAGACTTTGACGACATCTAGGTCTAAGGTCAGATTGGAAAAATTATTTCTATATTTTTTAGGACCGAAAATTTGAACCTCGGTTTTATCCGAATTTAGAAGAAGGAAATTTGCAGTCATCCAAGCTCTCAACCTAGAAACACATTTTTCCATAGCATGTGGAAATTCTCCAGACTTTATAGACATATTTAGCTGAGTATCATCTGCATAACAGTGAAAATTGACCCCAGAGCTTCTAATTATGTTTCCTAAAGGCAGCATATAGAGAGAAAATAACAGAGGGCCTAGAACTGAACCCTGTGGTACTCCGTATTTTACAGTGGAGCTCCTGGATGAGCAGCCATCATAGTGGACATATTGTGATCTATCGGATAGATACGATCTAAACCACTGAAGTGACGTACCAGAAATCCCAACATAGTTCTCCATACGTTCCAAGAGAATCTCATGATCCACCGTGTCAAAAGCTGCACTGATTCTAGACCTTAAGTGCAGCTTTTGACACGTTCTTCTAGAAACTGGTTCTTCTAGACTCTAGAAGAACCAGGACAGAGATAGAACCCGCGTCAGAGGCTAACAGTAGATCATTGACTACCTTGGCTAATGCAGTTTCAGTGCTGTGGTGGAGACGAAATCCAGACTGGAGAGGTTCATAAAGCTGATTTGAGGAGAGGTGCTCAGTGAGCTGTTGTGCCACAGCCTTCTCTAAAATTTTGGAAAGAAATGGCAAATTTGAAATTGGCCTGTAGTTGCTAAGACAACCTGGATCCAGGTTTGTTTTTTTAAGAAGGGGCTTAATATGGCTTGTTTGAAATCGTTGGGGACTTGGCCAATTACAATAGATTCATTAATAATACTAAGCATGGGTGGTCCAATAATAGGGAGAAGTTCCCTACAGAGTTTAGCAGGAAGGGGATCGAGAAGGCAGCTAGTGGGTTTCGAGGAGTCTATCAGCTCGATGAACGCTTCCATAGAAATAGGGTTAAAGTGAGTGAGAGCCTCAACATGCAGCATGCTTGGTATAGGGGAAAGTTCAGTGTTGATGGCCACTCCTCCAGGACTAGTCTGTAGTTTGTCCCTTATTGCATAGATTTTTTGGTCAAAGATTTTGGTCAAAGATTTTTTTGACCAGCCCCTAGCAGTGTTATCTCAAGTCATACTTACCAACCTACTGACCCCTGCAACTGTATTTCGTTTTGTGGTAGCTACACTGAAAATTATGTTTAATTGTTTTTCTCCAAATGTCAGTTTTTTTTTGGAAACTTCATAGGAGGCATGTACTTACTTATAATTTTCTTTGTTTTTTTTATGATGATTATCGTTATGGCCCCAGTACAATAGGTGGGTTTTAAGATAAATGTGTGGGGATTTACGCGGTTGCAACCGCTTACAAAATGTAATGTAATAGCACCCTCTAGTGACAGTATTGTATAATGCATACATCAACCGACTAATGCGCAAAACAATCTGCACTTAAAAGAAGTACTTTGAAGAAGAATCGAAAGATTGTCTTCTAACTAATAGGTCTCACTACACTTTTAGTGTGACTGAATAGAAAAAACTTACATTATTCCTTCTTGCCACCGAATAATTAAATTATGAATAGTTGTTTGAGTCTCTATCAGTTTCAATATGTCCTGCAATAATATGTTTGCATAATACATGTACGATGTACATACAACCCTTCCAGCGGACAGTGATGGAGCAGAGGTACAGTATATTTCAGGACATAATAGTTCAATCATTTTGCTCATTTCCTCAGCAATATAATTCGATAGCGCATCTAGCATGTTTAGATACACTAAATCAACAGATTTGCCATTAACGGAGATTTCTACCAATGGTTACAGATTCAATAATAAGTTGAAAAAGTGGATGACTTTTTTTCATGAAAATATTTTTTGAAGTATGCATTCTTTAACAGCATAATTTGGCCGTGTTCAGCAGCCATAAAAACGGTTACAGGCAGCAGGTGCCTCATGGTCAAGCATGAAGCCCTGTGTGTCACATACAGTATATCATTACAACGTTACTTTTATTAGGCATTGGATTGGAAAATGTGGTCTCTCATGTGGTCAAATCAGTGAGACTGGGAACCAGACAAATGTCCCAGCTTCTGTTTTTTTGTCCTCTGGCAGGTGGGTCTTGCCACCCTTCTACAAATTTTCCATTCGACCAGAATCTGGTCGGGCCAACCACAACCGTTTATGGTATGGGCGGGTTTAATACTAGTGCCATTGAGGCATTTTCGTAAACAACTAAGAAGACATTTTGTTGCTCTGATTGATTATTGGTGGAACAATAATCTTCTCTGAAGTAAACACCTTAGTAATACCTGCCACTGCTTCTGGTTTTAAAGGGTAATGTTTGCCCAAACCCCTTTAAACTCTTCTACCACTGCAGTCTTTCTCACTGTCACAGCACATAATAATTTAAATTTCTTTGTTCCATCTCTGATCCATCTCACACTCTTTCCAGCTATCTACATCAAATTCTCAACTATTTATCTGGGCCTTGTACTCTGTAGGTCCCATGCATAATAATAATGTGGCTTTCTGTCTAATCGAACAAACACTTGTGTATGACATTGTTTCCTTTCCACTATGATACTGTCGGTGGTACAGTGTAATCTCAAATGCATAGCACATTAAATCATGGGCTAGAAGGTTAACAGGACAATGGTCTGAGCAAAGAAAGGACTGTTTATTTATCCTTATCTCTAATAGACAGGGGAACTGTCTCTCTGTGGAGGTCAACAAACTCTTGTTGACCTCCACTATCTCCCACTGTCTTGATAGTTCTAACATCAAAGATTGGGGCTCTGGCTTGGCCCAATCTTCTGCATTCAAGATGGCCCTGAGTCAACAAATAATGCGATTGGCTTGTTTTTTTTTTATTCTTAAATATTTTGTTGATTTAAATGCTTCTGTAATTGTCTTCCTGTCTTTCTAGGTCATCGGTCATAGGCGTTCATGTACTGGGGCAACTTCTGTTTCTCCGTCCGCCTCTTCCAACTGTCATTAACCTGTATCTCCTCCTCTGTCAGTCTGAGTCCCCTTGGCTGGCTCAGTCACATCTGACAAATTGTGTTAATCTCCCACTTGTCCCTCTCGCTCTGGTTCAGTGCATTCTCTGACCCAGTAATAAAATGTTCCCCCATCAGTTGCAACCTCATACCTCTGAGGCTATGGTAGGTGGGCAGCTGGGCAGCTGGAAAAAAAGTGTGCTGGTCCTGGTCCACCTCTTCTGATAAGATCACTCTAGTGGTTACACTGAACGTATTACTTATTAACACTATTGTAGCCCACACAGTTCTCTACAATCCCAGCCGTCACCGAGTCTGAAATTGATCACAGAAAGACAGTCTTGTACTCTAGACTAGAGCTAGTAAAGTGTTCTCCCTAATAGTAGAAGCAGAAGCCAGTAATTTCCCATTGACTATGTCACGTCATCTACACAATAACACTTCTACCGAGCTGTATTAGTCTGTCATCATTCATTTATATTTAATTAATCATTAATTGCTATTAAAAACCCTCCCTTAACCCAGCCGTCCTCCAGAACTACAGACCAGTATCACTGCTACCCTTCTTTTAAAAAACAATTGAACGCGCTGTATCTAACCAACTGTCAAACTTTCTCTCTCAGAACAACCTGCTTGACCCGAACCAATCGGGCTTCAAGACTGGCCACTCCACATAAACTTCCCTCCTGTCAGTCACCACTGCCCTCCAGTCTGCCAGAGCGGCTTCGAGGTCATCCGTCATCATTCTGCTGGACCTTTCTGCAGCGTTTGATACGGTTAACCATCAGATCCTGCTCGCCAGACGTTCAGAAATGGGCATCACTGGCACTGCACTTCAGTGGATCTCATCCTACCTGTCGAGAAGATCCTACCAGGTCTCCTGGGGAGGCAAAGTGTCAGGACCCCGCCAGCTCTCCACTGGTGTCCCACAGGGCTCCGTCCTTGGACCCCTCCTCTTCTCCCTCTACACCACCTCACTTGGACCAATCATCACCTCCCATGGGTTCTCCTACCACTGCTACGCTGACAACACGCAGCTGTACCTGTCGTTCCCCCCGACTGATCTCAGCTAGGATCGAGGCCTGCCTCACAGACATCTCCGCCTGGATGACCGAGCACCACCTCCAGCTGAACCTCGCCAAAACAGAACTCCTCATCATCCCGGCCAAACCCTCCATCTCCCACGATCTCTCAATCACCCTGGGATTGGCGACGGTGACCCCTTCATCCTCTGCCAGGAACCTCGGGGTGACCATGGATGACGAGCTCTCCCTCACAGCCCACATTGCTGCGGTCTCCCGGTCGTGTGGATTCACCCTCTACAACATCCGGAAGATCAGGAGATACCTGTCTGAGCATTCCACCCAGCTGCTAGTCCAAGCACTTGTCCTCTCAAAGTTGGACTACTGCAACTCGCTGCTCGCCGTTCTCCCAGCATGCGCAACCCGTCCTCTCCAGAGGATTCAGAACGCGGCGGCCCGTCTGGTCTTCAATCTACCCAGACGCTCCCATGTTACCCCGCTCCCGCACTTGTTCCGGGAGTACAACGGCACTTAGGAATGCTTGGCTGGACCTGATGTTAGTTTCCTCCAGGATCACTGACTCGTATTGAGAGACCTGTTGCTCTTGTTGGTTAGTTGTAACGGTTTCAAATTCTTGTACTCGCTGTGAAATATTTTACTATTTTACTGTTGATTGCTTTTCTACAGGTACTGTAGCACTGTTGCACTTTTTGAGGTTCATGTTGTTTAATTGTAACTTGTTTAACTGCATGCTCTTATGGTTCTTCCCCTTTGGCACTTATTTGGTTTTCCACAATGTATGCTTCATGTTTTGGCTGCTCGCAATGTTTGGGGCTATCTCATTGTTATGATCAGTGACCTATGCTCTTTTGTAAAGCTCTCTCTTGGAAGTCGCATTGGATAAAAGCGTCTGCTAAATACATAAATGTAAATGTAGGTAAGGTGGCTTGTGCATACTGTAATTGCCATTAGATGGACTTATAAGAGCACCCGGTCCCAACACAAGCTCTTCTCCTGTCTCGCCCCCCAATGGTGGAATCAGCTCCCCACCTCCATCAGAGACACTGACTGTCTCCCCACCTTCAAGAAAAGGCTTAAGACGCACTTGTTCCAGGAGTACAACGGTACTTAGGAATAATTTGCTGGACCTGATGCTAGTTTCCTCCAGGATCACAATGACTCTTATTGAGAGACTTATTGCTCTTGTTGGTTGTAACAGATTTAGATTTTTGTACTCGCTTTGAAATATTTTACTGTTGATTGCTTTTCTACAGGTACACTCTTGCACTTTTTGAGGTTCATGTTGTTTAATTGTAACTTGTTTAACTGCATGCTCTTATGGTTTTTCCCTTTGGCACTTATTTGGTTTTTCACAATGTATGCATCATGCTTTGGCTGCCCGCAATGCACTATGCACTTTTGTAAAGCACTGTCCTGGAAGTTGCTTTGGATAGAAGCGTCTGCTAAATGCATACCCTAATAAATGTACACAACTTCAGGTTCCGCTTTGTACGGAAACTGTTACGTTACGGACATATCAAAGAGCCAATAGATAGTAACCATAGGCAAATCACAACGCAAGTAGGCGTGTTGTTCTCTAACCATTGACTGTTTGTGAAGTGCAAGAGCAGGTAAGCAATATTTTAGTCTTATTATTTGCACCAAGTTTTATTGAATGTGACAGCTATCACAAAACGAAAAGCGGCTGCATACACAGAATAATAATTCTTTTTCACGTTAAATGCGTTTTAATGTGCTGGCGACCACCAGCTAAACCAGCTAGCATAACGTTAGCTAGCTAACGTTGCTGGATACTAGCTAGCTCCAACGTAATCATTGTCATTGACAACAACAGCAGCGGTAGCACTACTATAGTAATGCTAGTTGTAGCTAGGCTAGTAGCTAACTAGCGTAGTTAACTACTGTCTGTAGAAAAATTACATAAAGATTGGGAAAAGAATAACACTGTACCACTGTACCATGTTAGAACCCCCCCTCCCCCGACTACACATCCACTGCACTGTCGCCAGGTAATCTGTTGTAATGTAGCCTGGACTTCTTAACCAGCTGCAGTACTAGTAGTTAGACTAGCAAAGCTGTGAAACAAGTTGCTTGATAAACATGATGAGTAGCTAGCTACTACAGTACTGCTGCTAGACAATATTTTCCTACAAAACTGGAGCTAGTGTGTCATACATACACTGATCTCAGTGTGTTTAGACAATACACTATCTACTGTACTAGCCAAATACAATTATTTTAAAACGGATATTGGCACTGTTAGATCGTTATGGTAGTTGCTGTTATTACTGTTGCTGCAGTAATTTTTGGAAACGTGAGGGAAACTGTAGACACTTTCACGTGAAGTTTGACATTACACTTTCTAATTTAACATGTATTACCTTAACCTTAAGGACAAATCATTCGGAAATTGGACCCAATACTTGCCAGTGCGATCCAGTGGCAAAAAATGGATAACACCGTCCAGGTATGTGAACAGTTACAGTAGATTAATTTATTGTGGCAATGATCAGTCACCTCATTATAAATGTAAATAATATGTTATTACAGTACTTTAAGTACTGTCAAGTCTGCCATTAATAGTCTATTGACTGTAATTAATTGTAGCCTAAATAATATAGTTGCAGAAAGCTTCTATTCACAGAATGATTTGCCCATTAGTGGTACAAGCAACCTTTCTTCATTTACTCATAAGTCTTTGCTTATTATTACTTAACAATATGCACTTATTGCTCATAAGATACACACCAAAAGCTAGTATTTGAACATAACAGGCTGCATGCACTGTGTTAGCACAGTAATATACATCCCTATGGCATATGATACAAAAGCAGACACTGCAGACTAATCCCGGCCCACAAGGTAGTCAAACAGGAACACAATTTTAACATTCCCATGCAACCAATGATTGACCTTCAAATGTGTTGTTTGACATCATAGTTGGGTGGGTGCTTGGTTTGAGCAATTGAAATATATCTTACTGTCTCATAGATTATTTGCAGTTGCATTTACATATTGATGAATGTCTGGTTTTCGATCATTATTAGCAAATTATAAATATTTCCTTTTGTATACGTTTTTTTCTTTACACACATTTCTTGCTTTTACACAAAGGAACACACAATAATGGGGAATAATGCAATAACAGCTTGGAACAGGAATATATATTGCTGAAAATTGTTTGATATTGGTGTCAAGATACTTTGAACATTTATTGATAATTATGAACACTGCATATTCATTTGTTGTAGCTAAATATAACAGACAGATTCATGACACCGTAGTTTTGAGTCCTTTATTTTTGGTATTCAGCTTTTAATCATCATTTTTTCAGTCATTTTTTGATCCCCATCGTGTAGTTTATGAGCTGTACTTCACTCTAGCGGCGAGTACGAGAAATGTCTCCCGCCTACCAGCAACACCACCACCTCAATGTTTGTCAGAGAGTCATACTCAAATCCGAGGGAGAGGAGCTAAGCCGCCATTTTCTGAGCGTCTCTCCCTAAAACGCGAAAAAGCCTCCCAGGAAACTGGCGTTTGAAAGACATTTGCAAACCAACGAATGGAGTTTTGGATAAGGAATTGTTGTAAAATAACTTACGTGAGAAGTAATTTGGATAAGGACCGACATTTTTTTGGCCTTGACCTGTATTAATAGCAGCGGCGAGGCGAGCTACCGCGTTAGCAGGCAAGCAAGGTGTAGTTAGTTGATTCGCCCATTGCTTGGTTCCGGAACGAACCAAACCGGCTCTATATATTGGGGTTTTGACCAAGTTGATATATTTTTTGATATAGTAATGGCAGATTAGTATACCGTTGCCGTGTTCTGGTCATATTACTTTACATTTGCCCTCAAAAACTGCGGGGGATTGTAGGCGAAATTCCCTCGGATAGTGCACTCGTCACGTGGTAGGTTCCTCCTTTTTCTTTGTTAGCAAGCTAGCATCGAAGAAGGGAATGACTTACTAAAGCTAGCGACGAGCGTTTGACACCCAACTATCATCAGATCAGGACAGTAAACTAGCAAGCTTCAACACAAGAAAACAAAGCGTTTCCAGAAACATGCAATGCTCTACTTATAAAATAGGGCCATATATCATGAACAGCTCTGTGTTTTTGCAATTTCTTAACTAAATTTTTCTACCTAATGTTAGCTAGACAACGTTAGCCAACTGGCTGTAGTGTGTATGTGATATTTGGCAGTAACTATCTCGCGTTAGTTATTGTGCTTGATGCACATGTCGGGCGAAGTCGTTTATAATCTTGAATGCCGTACTAGCTACGATGGTTATCGAGACATTTGCCTGCTATTATCTTGCCCATGATAATGTTATTACATTTGTGTCTTCATTGTCAACCAACGTCGCCAACAGGGCACTAAATAACCTTTAGCCAGTTTGCTAATTAGATTGACAATGTATCTCTATTGGGGGGAACTAGATTGTTCAACCAGTGGCCAAATATATTGCAGATCACATAGACAATACTGTCGGCTTATTAGCTAACGTGCATAATTGTACTTTGCAAACGCATTAGCGTTTCCTAGTTGGCCAATTGATTGTATTGTTGGACATTAAGGTATCAGATTGTTAGACACATTTTCCTGTTGACGTTTGTCGTCGAACATATGCTGATTATGGTGGCGGATAAAATGTTTATTTTCGTAGCAGCTCTCATAAACTTACGTTTGTCAACACTGGGGTGCATTATTTGCATGCAGTGAGGGCAACATTAGCTAGCCAATGTCGAAGGGTTTGACTCCGATTCTATCACGCATTTGACAGTAAAATATGCAACTAAACGTATGGTGGTGTGGTTTATGTTGGTCCTGAAGTGAAACGATCTCGTTCTATTTGAAAACATAAATGCCATTTCATAAATTGGAGAAGGTTTGGCCTTCTATTATTGCCCTACATTCTCAGTGCTAATGGATAGTCTACTTTATGTTTAAAAAATGTGTATATTAAAAAATAATCCGAAGAGGAACACTATATGATTTATATCGTTAATGCGAACGATAAAATAATATGCGAAAACAGAGTGGATATGTCACAGCGAATGGGCGGTTTTACGTGGATGGATTGGATTGCATAATCTCCCTCAGAAATACCAACATGGCGTTGTGCGCGCTCACCAGAAACTGCGGTGAAATGCTGAACCACTTATTCATCTAGCGTGACAGATGATACAAGCAGCAGAACGTATTTTTCATTTTCTGATTTCTCCTAGAATTTAAATACATGAATGAGTATTCCTCTGGAGTGACACATACATTCTACGTTGGCCTTTTTGATTACCAGTCAAAAACGTTACATCATTACAATTAAGGCTACAAATCATTGAATCCAAGTTATGAGGTGTTCATGTATGTAACTTAAAATGACATGGGAAGTTGTGACATGTTTTGTGCCATTATGTGGACAACTTTCCTTGCTTATGAGCCTCTATGACACTGGTGTGACTGCTCAGTAGGGCACATGCAAGGCAGTAGGTTTTGAATAATTTGCATTGAATTCAAGGGATGTATGACAAAAGGATGGCAAGACAGTGGGCACAGAATTTGTTAAAGCGCTCCGGAAGAGGGTTAATCTGTGAAGGCCACCTTGTTGGTACAGGTATGAGTGTAGTTGGATGTTCAGTTACATTTCCTGTTGGGTATTTTGGTAGGTTTGTCACCTTCACCCCAAGGTCAAGGAGTGTGCCCCTCTTCCCAATTAAATCAAATTAGGCAGCAGAAGGAGGTATATGCTTGAAAATCCTCTTTGGGAATTGTTTTTGAATAAGTATTTTGTCTGTTGCTTGTAGTGAAGTAACAATTTTTTTCTTTCCCCATTCCACAGAATTCTTGCATGCACAAAGACAGTCAGTTACCACATAAAATGACAATCCTGTTAACCCTTGTGTTATCTTCGGGTCATTCTGACCCATCAGTCATTGTGACCCACCGTCGTATTGCGACAAATTTACCTCATACAAAAACAAAGTGAAGCATTTTCTTTTAACTGTCGGGCTGTCTCAGACCCCCCACATTGGAATGGTTAAAAGAAAATTATTTGTATTTGTTTTTGTATTGGGTAAAATTGGGTAAACACAACGATGGTTCGTTATGAACCTTTGGGTCATGTGACCCGAAGGCAGCACGAGGGTTAAGTGTCGTGGTTCAGAACTGCTCTTTACCTAGTGACATGGTCTGGCTGAGTACAGGATATTTTACTGCATTTGTTAGCTCTGTTTTTATTTTTGCTTTACTAAGACTAAATTGCTTTCCACGTGTCCTGCTCAAGGCAAGTGGATTTTGCTTACGTTTCCAAACTGTTTTAGATTTTCAGGCAGAAATCAAGCAGGCAAGCTTTACTGAAAGGCCTGGTCTAAAGTGTTGTCAATACATAAATGGAGACCATGTAATTTTTATTGGTGGTTGGTCCCATAAAATGGGAGTTCGGGTCAAATGATTGGGTTAATGATGGGATCTGTTGAAAAGACAGTGGTAGCTCATCCCAATCATAACAGCATTCTCTATCAAATATGTTATTGATGACGGACCTTGTTTCATGTATCTCCCAACCCTCTTCCTGTCTCTTTCTCAGGCTGTCTGGTGGGGCAGTAAGCGGGTGGTGTGGAGCAGGCTGCGGTGCCCGTCTCTCTGCACTGCATGGCTGCGATGGCGCCCGCTCTCACCGACGCCCCAGCCGAAGCTCACCACATCCGCTTCAAACTGGCTGCCCCGTCCTCCAGCCTCTCACCGGGCAGCGCAGAGAACAACGGCAACGCCAGCAACATCCTTATCCACAGCAACGGCACCACCGTCAAGCGCAAGACCTCTGCCGGCGAAGAACGTTCCCTGGACTTCTGTGGCGGTAACAAGAACCAGGAGCAGCAGCAGCCACAGCAGCTCCATCACCCAGACTCCGTGCCCCCAGCCTCTACCCTAGGCAAGCTCCAACCGCTGGTGGCCTCTTACTTGTGCTCTGATGTGACACCTGTCCCTTCCACTAAGGAGTCCATTAAACTGCAAGGTGTTCTCATTAAACAGTCCGTGCTGAAAAGCCACGGTATCCTGCCCAGCTCCCTGTTTAACGGCGGAGATTTCCTGTTGAGAAAGCGACAGACCTTTGAACTTTCGGGGGGCCAGTTGAAGAGCCTCATGAGCGGCAGCACTAACAGCGGGAGCCAGTCCATGGCACCTGTCAACGGGCTCGCCAAGAAATTGGCGATGTCCGGCGCTGGATGCATGGTGGCATTGAACGGCAACAAGCCCTCCGCCTCGGCAAGCGACTCTCAGCCTCTGGCACCATCCCTGGACTCCAAGGCCCTGATGGGCACCCTTTCTGGGCATGTTCTTCTAAAGGGAAACTTAAAACAAAAGCATTCCTCAGGGGGTTCTCAGAGTGCAGAAGGAAACAACCTGCAATTGCTGTCACCTCTCTCTACTACGCCTTCCCTCTCTTCCCACTGCAAGGCTCAGTCCGATGAGCAGTTGGACTCTGAGCGCGAAGTGGCTCGTTTGGATACACTCACAAATCCAACACAGGTGTCTGTGACCAATGAGGAGAATTCCGGAAACGTCCAGCAGGGCTCACCAACACGCTTGCCAACATCCCCGTTTCATCCCCTCTCCTCCACCACCTCCTCCCTGGGCAGCCTTGATGCCCAGGTGAGGGAGCGCACGCTGCTCAGCGGCAATCGCCAGGGCGAGATCGAGGGCCGCCTGTGGCAGCTCCGTAAACGCCTTCAGGTGGTTCAGGCCAAGCAGGTGGAACGGCACCTCCAGCACCAGCTGGGCGGCTTTTTGGACTCTGCCCTCGGCCGGGCGCCGGATGCCAGCCGCAGAACGGAGGCTGGTGCCCCCTCGACGACCTCGTGGAGGACTGGCCGGCACTTCTCCAGCCCCGGGGACAGCCTAGGTCGATTCATAAAGAGCGGCTCCATGCCTTCTGAGCTGCAGAGGCTCTACCTCAGCGGCACAGCCAACCTGCGTTCGTCCGAGCACGCCTTTGACTCGGACGTGACGGAGAGCAGTTCTGGGGGGGACTCTGACCTGGAGGAGGAGGAGCTGAGCAGAGTTGACATTGAGCAGCGACACATCAAAATGTAAGTGTCAGCACTTGCTGAGTGTTAGGACTTTGTTTGGATTAGGGATATGGCCAGTAGTGGTGTTATGAACCAGCCAAACAACCTGAAAGCGGTATAACACGCTTGGACATCCAGCTATGCGTAAATTAGGAAAGGCTCACAATGCCTCCCTTCTGCAGAATAACTGCATCCAAGGTTCATCCTCAGCCTCAAGCAAAACATGTAATCTTCCTAATCTGTTTATCTGTCTGAAGGGAGCAAAATAGGAGTGTAGTAGATGGAGAGGTGAGATTATAGTTTTCGCTTATGTGGCACACAAGAATTATATCATGGTTTTACAATGGATCTCTCGTTTGCCACAAAAAAAGTCCCTGCTTTTCCAGCTCTACTGTTTATTTGCTTTCAAAGCCAGCAGCTGCTAATCGCAATTAGTGATGCCTTATTTCATTCCGTGCTTAGGTTTAACTCTAGGGTAAGGGGAAGATGTGCCAGTTGATAAGAGAGCCTTCATCTTTGAAAGTCTCTACACTTAAAATATTCACTGTAAAAGCTCAATAACAGTACTCGTAAGGCTCAAGCAAAGCAAGCAGGTGCCCAAATAATAACTGATGTTTTGGTTTGAAATGAAACAAGGGAACGTAGGGGGTTTCATACAGAAGGTGTCAGTTTCATATATTTAGTTTTTGCTGTCTTCAGTGTTTACATTACCGGAGACTTGCAGATTTATTCCTTGTTGTACTGAAAGCCCCTCATTGCTGCATTAGAACATTTGAAAGCAAAAATAGATCGCCAGCTGGGTCAGTAGCATTAATGGACTTGCTGACCTGTGTAGGGTTTGTAGATGATTAACAAAAGCAGTTTAGAACGGTGATTTTACAGCCTTTCTCGTTGCCTTTGGACCATTGACCTAAATATCCTTGCAGTCATACAGAGAGCTACAGAGAAGGCTGGGGTACTAGCGCATCCTTCATATTAGGCTTATTCTTAGACAGGGTTAGGTGGACAAACTCTGCAACATCCTATTTTCATGTGCTCATGTATTGGTGATGGAAAACTATGTTGAGATTGTGTTCTCTGGTACAGTGAAACAGAACTAACATTTTACAATGGAAGGATATAGCATACTGTTGGACAGCTGTGTTCATTTTCAGGGTCAGTTGTTATTACTTAACCCACACAGCTTACTATCAAATTTAGTCTGTTTTTTAGACCACTGGTATTTGACTTACACCCGCTTTACATTATTGTCAATGTTGAGAAATTGAAGGTTAACTTGAAGTCCTACATTGGCGGTATTAATTTCATCAGCCTGCGTTCTAGATGCTGTTTCTTACAACTCTAATGAGTGATCTAATTATTGGTGGCTATCCAAGATTGTGTGGTGGGTGTGTGTGTGTGTGTTTCAGTGCCGTGGGAACCTAAATATCAACTAAGAGACATACTTTTTAGCTGGCCTTTAGGTGTACTGTAGTCATAAAGTCTTTTAAATGAGGTTGATCCTGCAATTACATCTCAAAAACCTCACTGTTATAAATGTTGTCTTTGAATCAGGTGACCACTTAGCCAAGTCATGTCATGTCATAGATCAGAATTACTCTGCAGTCTAGTAGCCGTGTTTTCCTTTGCGACTTTTCCTCTCTCTGTGTGTGTGTGTGTGTGAGAATGTTCCCGTCCTGTTGGACACATCTGGATTTGTTTAGCTCGGCCGAGTTCCCCCCGAACATGAACCCATGGCGTTACATAACCCCTCTCTTTACGTAATCAGTGCAGCTCTATTGGCGCCCTCCCCCACTCACACCCCACACCAGCTCTCCCCCACTCACACCCCACACCAGCTCTCCCCCACTCACACCCCACACCAGCTTCCTCTATTCTTCATGTAGCTCCCAAGCACCAGGTCCTGTTCACACTTCCTCTAAAGATAGGAGTTTACAGGCAGTCTAAAGCCCAAAACACACAAAACCAATAGGTGAACCGCACTCTGCTGGTTTGGTGTGATGACCCATTTGGCTTACGTTATAGAAGAATAGGATCTGAGGCCAAAAAGCTTTGCTGGTTTTCAATTCGACTTGGTGACAGTCATCAATATTGTATAATAACCCATATTCTGTTTCATTTCTTTGCATTATAAACCCGCATGCTCAAGAGTATGAAATGTTACAAAAATAATTCAAATGTGACTTAATCTTGAAGTAGGTTAGCAATTATTGATTAAGGCGTGCAATATTTAACTTGCCAGATTTTTCTTCTTGTGCGCATGCCCAGAAGGTTCTGTGCAAAGAAAGTGTAATGTAAAGTCATTAAGTCATAAGTCGTAAGTCATTAAAACTGCATTTTAATGACTTACAATAATGTTTTGTCCAACTCGAGCACTGAATCATCAAACATCCTCATGGCTGGCATGCCTGCCTGCATAATTCCTGTTTATCTTTTGTGGCTCTAATTCAAATTGTCCCACTTTCTCAAATCTGTAGTACCCAAATTACATTTCTAATGTTTTGAAAACAAAAATGAAAAGACTATCATGTCTTAGTAGTTTTCAGATTGTATGCACTGATCATCAATCATACCTGTGTTTTTTGTTGTGATGGTAATTTGTTTCTGTTTTAGAAGTCTACTTTAACTGCCTTTTGTGGTGCATCGTAAATAAGTTAGCATGAATGGAAACTAAAGAATTTATATTATTTATTTTTTTAGGTTTTGCCTTGTGGAAACATTTACGAAATGTTACTTTAGTTCTCAAAAGTCATTCAGGTATAGCTTTGGGTTGCTATGATTAGAATGAGACATACCAAGATACAGATATAAATAAAAGAAAAAGAAGCATGATGTTGATGGCTTTTAGCTAAAGAAGGGAGAGAGACAGATGTTGCAACAGTACTGAAAAGCCACAACTAGCTATTATTAGCATCCTCAAGCGAGCTGGAGCTGCTGGTCACGACTAAAAAGTATCAGTATGATAGGCTATAAGTTAACGTGAAGACTTTGCTAAAAAGGAAGCCCATTGATTTAAATTTTCAGCCAAAAAGAGATATAAGAAAAGGAATTGGGCGAGGGGAATTCGCAAAGTTCAGCTGAGAAAATAACTTTGCAAGGTTTACCTGCGGTGGCTAATGTTAACATGGTGGCTAGTAATGACTGGGGCAGGTGAGAAAATGTTAGCGGAGCAACTGTGACCCCCTTTGTCACTTAAGCATCCACTGGAGCCGGCAGAGGGACAACACAGATTTAAGTGTTCAAGTGTTTGAAAATGTTCCCCTGGCAAGAGTTTGAAAATGTAATTTTCTGCAAATATTGTAAATAGAAGAAAGACGGGCAATTAATAACTTTTAAAAACCTTGGGGGAAGGGAAAAGGCCTGCATGTAAAACTATGGAATGTCATTGTTTTGACTAGTGAGCCAATATTTATGTAAATATTAGAAATTGCTTTTTGTTATCCAGGATAAGGAGGTGGCTAAACATGTGGGCCAGTGACTTGAACATTTGAGCTTTTTTTTCACCCTATCACTGTTACGGTAAAAAAAAAACTTGAAAAGCATTTAATCCTGGGAAAATCTGAATTTGCTGTTGTGTAGGACCTGCCTCCAGTGGTATTGTGCATCAGCCAGTCTGGATCCATATGTGTGCATGCTCCTTTCCCCCCTCAAAGCAGTCAGCAGTGAGTGAATCCAGCAAAGGGAAGCAAATAGTGTAAAGACCTGCCTGTCTGTGCAGCTAGAACAACGACCCTATCCATGCGGGTCACTTTCTCTGGTAAACTTGCGTCCCACTTCTAGTCTTGAGCCTGTAGGCTTTGCAGGGTATTGAGCATGTACATTTTTGGCGGTGTGCTGTCGGTATTGACACCGTTCCCCCCCACCCCTCTTTCTGGTATATTGGTGCGTGGTACCGTGTGGCATATGCTGTGTCTATAGAAGCGCTATGTTTGGGAATGTGCTGACGAGGAGAAAATGAGGTCGTGAGCGTTGGGTGCTTTGTGCCGGAAAGGGGGAGGACGGTGTGTGAAGACGGGGCTATCTATATCAACTTATCTGGATTTCATACACACACACACACACACACACTCGATTCCTCACACTCATTGTGCCTATGCCCTTAAACTACACACCGTAGCTACAGTTGTGTTTGCTGTACTAGCATAGACATGAGCAAGTGACCGCATAGCTTTTTTTAGTTTGCGTGTGGGCGTTCTTCATGTTTTTGAATCACTGATTAATTAAATCTTTTACCTCTTTGTGTATAGTGTTAAAATGTTGGTATTTCATTTAAGATCAACTTTTTTAAAGGTACTGTTAACCAGTGAGCAATGTATCAACAGTGCTTGTTTAAATGTCAAATCATCCAGATATCAATCACTACACAATCCAAAGTTAAGTGAAAGGCTGGGTGCAACCCAATGCAGTGGATCCTGTGAGCTACGTTTTTCCCCCTGTATTTTTTAGCTTCAAAAGGACACTTCGAGATGAAAAAGTGGCTTGATTAACCCTCGTGCTGCCTTCGGGTCACATGACCCAAAGGTTCATAACGAACCATCGTTGTGTTTACCCAATTTTACCCAATACAAAAACAAATTAAAATAATTTTCTTTTAACCTTTGCAATGTGGGGGGTCTGAGACAGCCTAGCTGTTAAAAGAAAATGCTTCCCTTTGTCTTTGTATGCGGTAAATTTGTCGCAATACGACGGTGGGTCACAATGACTGATGGGTCAGAATGACCCGAAGATAACACAAGGGTTAAAGGGATCAGACATCCCAGCAACATATCAGAACAGGTAGCTTGGGATCTGTCTACTGTCGCAGGACAACATTTAGTTATGGCTGCCACAGACTGAACCAATTTAGTGTCAGACTATTGGTCTGATCCTTGTGCACCATACTATTGCCCAACCCCCCACGTTAGCCCAAAATTGCTTTTTAAGTCTTGCTTGCATTTCTAGACCAGACGGGCCTCCTTACAATATCCCCTCATACCAACTTGCTGGCTTTTTAATGGGGGTAAAGCATGGAAAAGGGTAGGGCAAACCTTTTGTGCGTTCAGTGTTTTCATAGTTATATTTGGGGGAAGTTTTACGTCTCCTGTTGGTACTGGGGTATATTGTATAAGAGCAGGCTTTTTCCGTCTGTGGTGTTGCATTTTTAAATGGCAGTATATTGTCAGTAAGGTTTAACTAGTTAAAGTTTACATTACACCAGCTTGGAAAGAACACACATGCAAATGTCAGGCATTGATTTTTCAAAGCAAATGTGGTTGTCTCCCGCAGGTTGCCTATTTTCTTTCGATCAATATGAAATTGTGTGTTGAGGGGTGTCATGCATGTGATGGTACATTATTGTGTGTGTGTGTTTCAGATGGAAGAGGGCAGAGAGTCGATACACGTTGGAAAGGGCCTCCATCATCAGCCACTGGAACTGGCTTCAAGCCCACATATCAGACCTGGAGTACCGCATCAGGCAGCAGACAGACATTTACCGGCAGATTCGCTCCGGCAAGGTCGGTGTCAGTTGCTTGAACACTTATTATAATAATAATAAAAATAATACACACTAAGGTCACAATTTTTTATATTGTGCATACTTACCTTAAGGACATAAAAGGGAAAGTTCACCCCCTAAACATTTTTACATTCTCTTATCTGCAGTGCTATTTATCCTTCTAGATTGTGTAGGTGTTGCCGAGGTTTGGAAATATCGGCCGTAAAGATGGAACAAGATGGCACTCAGCTTGTGGTGCTCAAAGTGCCAAAAACTACATTTGAAAAACTCAACAGCAGTGTCTCTTCTAAAAATCCTGACCCGTTTTACTCATAATAATCTTTAGACCTTGTTGTGAGCAGTTTTATGTAGGAAATTTCTTCTTCTACCAAACCCCACCCACTGGCCGTGTACTGTGCGGTCAGACAGAAGGTGGGTGCAGTTTGGGATAGATATTGCTGTTGAGTTTTTTCCCCCAAAAACCTTTTTTGGGGCACGTTGAACACCACAAGCCGAGTCCCATCTTTATGGCCGATATCTTCAAAACTTGGCAACAATTTAAATAGCACTACAGGTAGTAAAAATGCTTTCTTCAGCAAAACTGGCTTGTCTTTGGAGTCAAGGTTTGATGTGATTTTCTCAGGGCTCTGTGGAGTTGGGAGGCTTGCCCCCCAGCACCCTGGTTGTAGGTGGGGTGGAAGTCAAGGCGGAGCCTGTAAGCTCGCAGGTAAGAATACACCTCTGTAGGTTTTTTGTGTTTTTTGCCCATGTTTATTCGTATTAATTCAAACTATTTTGTTTTCAAAATCATTTAAACCATTTGATCTTTGGCACCTTTTTGAATCTCGAGGTTGTGTTGTGTGGTTTCTTCCCCTCCTGGCAGGGTGATAGTTCAGAGCGTCTGGAGCACACGGTGAACACCCACGGGCCTGGGCCATGGAGGGGTCAGAACGGAAGGCCAGTCAACGGAATAAATAGGTGGGACTTGCAGCAGTTATCAGACCTTGTGTTGATATTGGAATACTTACAATGAAACCCTTCATTGTAAGGGGGGCCCCCATATCCTAAAGAATTTATCATGGCTCTTACAACTTGTCACATGTCCTTCATTCAGGGTGGCTGAGAGCATAGACCAGAAGCCTGGCACCAAACACCAACCCGTACCTTACGACAGCTCCTGCGTGGCTGCCCGCACACGGCCCTTACTCTGCTGCAAGCGACGACGGCTTGTTCACCCCACCACTGTCCCTAACCTAAACGGAAAGGTGAGTGTGCAAATGCATCTTTTAGTTTTATTACCACATACCTGGAATATCAGCCAAAAGAAGACTTGGTTTGCCATCGGCCAGGATGTCCCTGTAGTACAGTATATCATCAACATTATAAATCATATATGTTGTATTTATTTACTTACTTGATGTTTAGATATCTAACCCTTTAGTCGAGCTGAAATGAAACTTTTTTAGATCACATCCCCGATTTATAATGTTCTCTCATTTAACAATATATGCCACCCAAAAAAAGACAGGAATGCATTTCTTAGTTTTCTAAAATCCCTCCCAAAATGTATTTCTGTAAAACGAAATGACGAGTGCTTACGTAAGCATGTACCATCCAATTTCAACATATCATGACATCAATCTTCAACATTTAGCTGCACAGAGCTTCTGTAGATTCTCCTGAAGATTATGTAGTTGGCTAGCTAGCAACAGTATGATACGTCTGTGTGTCTTTTGAGTGTTCACCACGGTCGACTCAAATTCCTCGTTATGCACCGCCTCTCCTTTTTCACTTGGAAGTACGGCACAATACGGAAGTTAGATTCTCCTGAAATGCAGTTTCATCTCGAATGTAAACCTTGTTCGCTTGCAATCTTGGAACAAACCATCATCTAGTCCTGTGTTTTAACCCTGAGGCTGTCCTCACCTCCTTCCAGGCCCAAAGAAGCAACAGCGTACAGTGTACCTGCAGGGTGAACATAGCCTGCGTGACGTGTGGCGGTCGGCCGACGTCCAGGGAAGACCCCCAGTATGACCTCCCCACTCTGGAGCGCCTCTCCCGTCTGGACACTGGTGTCCACCCCATCCTCTCATTCTCTGACGGTGAGCCTCCAGCCATATTGCCTACGTCTCTCCTGTCCTTCTCATGAACTGAAAAGAAAGGATTGGGGAAGGTGAAGTTACAAATGCATGTTTTCTGTCCCGCTCCAGTTTCTCTACTGGGGAAGAAATTCAACGTGGAATTTGTTACTCCTCCTCACTTAAATTTGGGCTTGTAGCTTGGATAATCGCCACCACCCTCCTCATATGACGATTCTGTGTAAAAATAAAAATAAAATACAGTATTGTCCGTCAAGGTTTTGTTTTGATGTTGAATCGTTTTCCAAATTCTCTGCATCATCTAAACGGCTTGTTGCTCCCTTCTCCACATGTGCTTGTCTACCTCGTCCTCAGACGTGTGTGTAGGCTTGCGTCTGCAGCAGGTGCTGAAGAGCCAGTGGCCGAGCAAGGCCCTGGAGCGGAGCAAGCCCTTGAAGAAGCTCGCCCTCAAACACAAACTCTCCTCCAAAGACAAGCACAAGTTCTCCAACTCGCTCATGGCAGTCAGTAAGTACACATGCAAAGGCATGCCCATTTGCAAGCTTTCAATAGAAATACCTCACTTTCTTAAAGGTACAACGGGTAAGATTATTTTTATTTATTTTTGAGCCCCCTAAAGAGCAGTAAGCTAATGAGTTATTTAGCAACACAGACAGCTCAGTGCCAGTAGAATTGTCCATTCCAAAATTGGAGAGGCCCGCTACTTTCCTACAATCACTTTGTTCCAACAATTCTGTTCCAGCCAATTGGCGAGGCGGGCCTTTCTCCTTGGCTTATTTGATAAAAGCACTTTCAATCCAACTCAATCTGAAGGACCTGCAGGGTTCTGGCAGCTTAAGCTGTTCTTTCAGTATCGCGACACACACACACAGGCACACCAGAATATCATGCCGTATCAGGATATCACATGTAATACTCGGATAACACAGATGAAGCGCCCACCCGCCTACCCATGACAGAGGCCCTCACTGTCGTCTCTCCACAGGGCTAGGTCACTACAAGGGCCGGACGGAGAAGCCGCAGAGGCAACAGCTAGACGGCGGTGTGGGCGGCGCGGCCCGCCTGGAGGGTCAGAGCCACTGTAAGGTCGATCGCCTCCAGGCCCTCTCGTCTCCCGCAACGCCTTACGACAAGAGCTACAGTCGAAAGAGGTTCCGCGAGCAATCGCTGGACAAGAGTGACTGTGAGTCACCTAAAACCTTTTTTAGACTGAGACGTGATATAATTTATTTATTTTTAACTGCAAGAACATTAGTCGTTAGTGAGTGGTGGGGGGAGTGATCGATTCAAATGTTTTGTGGTTACTTCCTCATTGGTTTGGTCATATTTGTTTATTGCTAAATCTGTAGAAGTA